>NC_047030.1:34805550-34958050 GCF_902652985.1 Pecten maximus | reverse complement strand
ACAAACAAACAAACAGAATTGGGGCCTGTGACGTACCTATACAGACACACGGTGTAATATTATGGGGGTGTGGTCGTCCTAAACGAAACTTAAAAGTACAACGGCCGGAACTAAGGAAGTATACCCGACAACCCTTCCGTAGTACCCGGGACAAAAACAGGAAGGAAACGTGCCGCAAATATGTTAATTTACACTATTCTTGATATATGGGTCCTTGAGGGAATGAACACAGCATAAAAGTACATCAAAAGGCGTAGAGGTCCTGTATCTCCCCTCTAAATATTTCGATGATAAAAGTACGTATTTTTTTATATGATACGTGTGCGCATGCCCTGGCTAATATGACCTAATTATATATGAATGGATAGAATTTAGAATTCACACTCGTCAGCTGAGAGGCCACAACGCCGTAATAGCGGACGTAAAACCCTTTAAATAAATAAATAAAAAAAATCACTTACTAATATTTATTTATATTTGACAGCCAGCTCTAAAACTACTCAACACAAGAACTCGATCTTCATAAGAACAGCAGACCCTACCAATGCATTAAGATAACAGGTATATGGAATACCTGTAAAATTTATAATAGCACAAATGACGAAGGAAGAAAAAAAAATTATGACTCGTGCCTGGAACTCACGATCTACGGCACCCAATCGCCTAGTCAGAAATATTCTAGCTTATAGCGATACGCAACAAAACAAAAAAAAAAACAACAAAAAAACCCCAACGTTATAGCGCAGTGCTGTACGGCCCGATACCCAGACATGATCAAAGTGACAATATATATTTATATATATATATATAGAGAGAGAGAGAGAGAGAGAAATACAAATGTCGAAGAAAGACAAGGTTTTGACTCGTGCCCTGACCGGGCCTCAAACTCACGATCTACGGCACCCAATCGCCTAGCCAGAAATACCCGCAGCTTATACCGCTGCGCCACGTCGGCGTTCTTAAACAGGAACGTTTCAATGGCACAGTGCTGGACGGCCCGATACCCTTAAATGATCAAAGTGACAATATACATGTATATATATATTTAATAGTACAGTAATGATTTACTGCTTGTTTCCTGTACCCCGATCTTGTACTTATCAACACGAATAACCTAAGGGTGAGCCGAGGTTAGTTGGTACAGGGGACTGTCAGTAAATGTGAAGGTATGAAGTGTGTAGACTGTGTGTGTTATCTTTAACATTTGAAATATGTCGGTCGCACTTCGATATGTCGCAATGACATGCACAGAAACCGTGACCACACAGAGCCAGATACCGAGCTAAGATGGGAGGGTTTCAATGTATACGTCTTTGTGATAACATCTTAAAATATTTACGTATTAAAAATATAAGTGAGCGCGGGCTACCTCGCCCTTTAAAAAAGTTTTCAACAGTACATTTAACCTTGACCGATGATCACATAAATATTCTCGGATGAACCAGATTGTGATGTTATGGTGTGATGTTATGATGTGATGTTATGGTGTGGTGTTATGGTGTGATGTTATGGTGTGGTGTTATGGTGTGATGTTATGGTGTGATGTTATGATGTGATGTTATGGTGTGATGTTATGATGTGATGTTATGGTGTGATGTTATGATGTGATGTTATGGTGTGATGTTATGATGTGATGTTATGATGTGATTTTATGGTTCGATGTTATGATGTAATGTTATGGTGTAATGTTATGGTGTGATGTTATGATGTGATGTTATGATGTGGATGTTATGATGTGATGTTATGGTGTAATGTTATGGTGTGATGTTATAGTGTGATGTTATAGTGTAATGTTATGATGTGATGTTATGATGTGATGTTATGGTGTAATGTTATGATGTGATGTTATGATGTGATGTTATGGTGTAATGTTATGGTGTGATGTTATGTGTGATGTTATTGTGTAATGTTCTGTTTTGTTTTTGGTGTGATGTTATGGTGTTTTGTTGTTATTGTGATTTTATGTGTATGTTTGTGTGTGATGTTCTGGTGTGATGTTCTGGTTGTTGGTGTTTTGTGTTTCTGTGTGTGTTTATGGTTTTGTGTTATATGTTCTGTGGGTGTTATGTGTTGTTATGGTGTGTGATTTGTTATGATGTGTGTTATGTTTGGTGTTATGTTGTGTGTTATGCTTGTTGTTTGTGTGTGTTCTGGGTTTTGTGTTGTTGTTGTTTTTATTGTGTGTTCTTTTTTTTTTCGGTTATATGTAATGATGTGGTGTTATGGTGTAATGTTATGGTGTAATGTTATGATGTGGTGTTATGGTGTGATGTTATGATGTGATGTTATGGTGTGGTGTTATGGTGTAATGTTATGGTGTAATGTTATGATGTGATGTTATGATGTGATGTTATGATGTGATGTTATGGTGTGGTGTTATGGTGTAATGTTATGATGTGATGTTATGATGTGATGTTATGATGTGATGTTATGGTGTGGTGTTATGGTGTAATGTTATGATGTGATGTTATGGTGTGATGTTATGGCGGGGGATATAATTTCATAATCTCTCATACATAGATAAACATTCCTGGTAACAGTACAAAATAATTTATTTAATATTTTTTTTTTTTTGGTACTAAAGACAAAAAGACAAAGTGAAAGATTAATAAAAAAAAGAAAATATCGAGATCCTATGGAATGGAAGTAAGCTGTTTATCTAAGAGCTGTTTTTAAACGAGCATTTTGATTGGTCAACAATTATAGTTAGTATTGTTTACATATCTGTAGACCAATCAGATTGTGTATTTGATAGATGTAGACGTCTGTATTTCGACCTATGAAACATTTTTTTTTTTTTTTTTTGTAATTAAAAAAAAAAAATCTTTATGTGTTCATTATGTATTTCTAAGTTATCAATTTGGTAGCGTTCATGATCCGTGTATGGATAAATTAAACTTTAAAATGCACTTTTAACGAGAAAAGATTGGCGGTCTTTTTTCCGAAAAGATCAAAGTCTATTTTGATTGAATGATCAAGGAAACTTAGTGTAATAAAGTATGCTTTAAAGTTAGGTTAATATATATCAACTGAAGTTCTCATTTCTGGTTAATAGAGCTACACGTTTGCCAAAAAAAGATTTTTAAAGGGACATTTCTTCGTTCGGACATCAGAAACGTGCAAAATTTCTAATGATAAAATGTATGAGGATTATATGAGTTTTTGTGCCTACTAGTAATGAAAGTAAACGCCGAAATTTCAAAAAAGACGTTTCGTACACAAATACCGTTTGCCTTTGCGGTAATTAGTGATACTTCGGGTCGAATTGAGAATTTTTTATGATTTAATACTTGAAGCAATTTTGTTTCCCTTGAGAGTAAAACTGTCGTATTAATATATTGGTTATAACTTTTACTACTAGGGAAATATACATTTCCCATTAACTTTCATTTTGGCGACATACAATTTATTCAAAAGAAGAAATGTCCCTTTAATACAGGCAAATTAGAATGTTATAGATATTATGTATATACGTATACAAATTTCGTTAGTTGGTCTCAAAACAAATTATTGTACTCAGTGACATTTTAGAATATTGTAAACAATACCTAGTAGAAATGTCTCATTGTTAATGACTTGGCGAATGTCGGAATGCTTCACCTGCAAGTTTTCAATTACATTTCGGACATTTAATATGTTTATGATGAACCAACTCTGTGCATTTAAGTGGCTTTCTCGGTGCGTACTAGCCCGAGTTTCCTCTGGCCCTGACACCATGTCTGGTACATGGTGTCAGGGTCAGAAGGAACTCGGGCTAGGTGCGTACAAGTCCAAGTGTATTACAATTACTTTAAAACACAGCTTACATGTATAGAGTTGAAACTAAAGGGCTCTAAAGATGCTTTCTATGATAAAATAAATACATAATTAATTTCCAATAATATTGACATTTTTCGTGAAGTTGGTAACTCATTTGAATCTATTTGACCAAATCAATACCCCTCCACAGCTTACTAATGGTATCACATATAGACAGAACTGTCATATGTGACCTTCCAAGGGAGGTAATAAAAAGGTCACATACGACAGGTGGTCTCTTAATCCAGGTTCAGGTAACTAGTATGGTAAATAGCATAGGGTGGGAAAACATGGTCAAATAAGAGGAGGTCGCTGAACTCAGGTGATCACTAAAGCTGGGTTGACGGTAATATTGACGGCTTATTTATTTTTTATTGTTACAACATAATCATAATGCTATATATATATATCACAAACAGCTATTAACACTTCGGCATTTGCACGCGCGGGATATTTTCAAATCTTTCCAAAAGGCCGTTGGTCACATAGCGTTCCATCATAGAACCTGCTCCTTCGGCCCACGTCTGTCGAAGGGGTCATGGTTGTTAATTCGAAGAAAAAACACCTTAACGTCATACTCGAAGTGTACAGAGTTTCAAATATGTGTAAAACAATGCCTTTTATGGGAAATTTAATTAAGTCTTGTATCTGAGTTTTCTATTACACAAATGTATTAGAATGCGGGCCAGAGTCTTTAAAAATGGTAGTTGCTGCTCCTTGCTTAGCGCTCAGCATATTAGGAGTGGGACGACTGGTTCGCCCGTTGTCAGTATAATGTGACCAGGTGGGGTGTGCTGCTGGGTGTCTTCGGCAGTATGCTTCAGTGAGGTAGCACTATAAATCGGCAAAAGTTCCGGCCTATCACAAGGAGACTTAACACGAACATACCACAGCCTCCCAAAACACACATACGCACTCACCACACGCATGCATGTCGCACGCACGGGAGGCCGTCCTTAAATGACCTTAGCTGTTAATAGGACGTTAAACAAAATAAACCAATCCAAACCAAATATATATAATAGATGTTTCCCTAGAGGTTTGTTCACGATTGATAGATATACGAAAAGAATTACACATAAATCATATACAACGGAGAACATCTTCACCGAAAAATTGAACTTGATTTCGATTCACAACTCACGATCAAAGAAAAAAATATCAAATCTTCCAGTTCATATCTTATTAAAAGGTAGCTACATTACACATTCGTTTAATTTTAATATCAGCCTAGCTTTTCAGTTCGAAAACATAGATATACTTGTACATACATGTATATCATATATGTATATATGGTACAACTACGACAGGAAATTCAAATCTATATCTTCGGATCACCAACACAAAGTGTATATGATACATTGTGCCAATAAATAGATATATAACTTAGCAACACAAATGACGAAGGCAGACAACTTTTTGACTCGTACCCTGACCGGGCCTCGAACTCACGATCTACGGCACCCAATCGCCTAGCCAGAAATACCCGCAGCTTATACCGCTGTTCAACATAGGCGTTCTTAAAAAAGAACGTTTCAATGGCGCAGTGATGGTCGGCCCGATACCCTGACATGATCATATAATATACATTGTATATGTTATTTTCCGCTGACAGTCTGCCGGGGTGGTGTATCTGTAATTATTGTTACAAAATGCTAAACAATACTTTATATGTCATCTTTTTACATCCCACGTGCTATCCCATATAAGTAGAACGCAGAAAAATATCGTGTCATATCGTCACCTGAGCCACTCCACGTGCCTTTCACGCGAGGACAATATCACGCAAACAAAAGATATAGATATATCTAAAACCTACTGATAAAGTCACGGGATTATCTGTTTGTACAACTACAGCGAAAAGATGTGACACCACTTTTTCACATGTATGTATATACATGTACATTTTTATTCACAGGTTTACAAATACAGCATGTCGAAATCGGGGTAACCCTTAGTAACACCAACACTCGTTTATCAATATAAAAAAAGAAATGCTAAGCTCGATCAAAAGAAAGGACTAATATAGGCTGAGCCTGTTGTCCAATCCCTTTTGCCAACACCAAATCTTGATGATATTCTATGTAAAACTAACTTGTTTTTTTACTTGTTGTGTTGACAAAATATTTTGAAAGAAATCAGAAGTCCCACATGTTACAGAGGAGGAATCAAACAAGGAGAAATATATGTGCACTTCTGTAACCTTGACCCCTGACCTCGTTATCATGTGACGGTTTGAAATAAACATCGATTTTACTATTTCTCATTCATTAAATAATGCCTGAATATTACGGAGTAAAAGCAATTTTCAATCATGATTCATCGAAGGGGAAACATGACACTCTGATAAAATCTGACACAGAACATACTTCACTACTTAATGTAAATGGAATAGGTTTACATAAAAATGTTTAATAACCTTGACCTGAAATGTATGTTATCCGCTAACCTTACTCATTTATAAATCATAGGAGTTACGCCAATGTTTCTGACATATGATTTTCATTTATTCTGATTCCAATCTCCCAATTGTTAACTTTCCATTTCTACATTACACTCACATGCTTCCCCAATGTATGCAGTTATCATGCTCCAGCTGATTCGATATTGAATGATTTGTTTCTGTGATATTTTGTAGATGCGGCCTGCTGACATAAAAAAGGACATGATAGAGACAACAGAAATAGATGGTATTATGATTCCGTCATTATAATTCATAACCAAATATGGAAATGGAGGTGTGGCTGGATATGCTCGGTAGTTCCATTGTCGCCATCCCTATCTCATGTCAAAAACGTGACCCCCACCTGAATTTGAACTAAATAGCGGACATAGTTGATAAAGCAAAAAAAAAAAAAAAAAAAATGCATACTTACTCTTCCGAATCACCTGGTCTTAGTATCCTTGTATTTTTTGTAACAGCCTCCATGTCGATCAATATGTATCATAGTTAGCCCTCGTTTAATCAATTTGGATTTGAAGTACGGTTTCGTTAATGTATTAGCATTGTCACGGTTTTTTAAGTGGTGTTGGTAACATATATGTCTGTAAGGACGTGCCAGGTTTTGGAGGTGGAGGAAAGCCGGAGTACCCGGAGAAAAACCACCAGCCTATGGTCAGTACCTGGCAACTGTCCCACGTAGGTTTCGAACTCGCAACCCAGAGGTGGAGGGCTATTGATAAAGTATCGGGACACCTTAACCACTCGGCCACCGCGGCCCCGAGATTTAAAGGAATTACATTTTATTAGTATCACAGTAAAAGTGCAGTTTGGTTAAGCCCAGAGTAGGCTTTGCAAAATACAGTATATCTATTATAAATATATAAAAAAACAAAAACAAAAAAAACTTGACGACAAACTTATTATAATGTATTGTTTATTTAAGGATTGAATAATGTTATGTTGAGGTGTATGGGGGTATAAACCTCAATAGGTCTTGAGACAAATTTTATGAACTGCAAAGCAAATAAATTTTCATTTTAGATATATCACGCCAACATTAAGTCTCTACAAAGCGCGTCATCGTATGTCAATTTAACATTGAGGTGACTAACCTGATACATAAGTGAATGATCACTGACAAATCTTTCAAAATGCAAAAAGTTGAGAAAGTCTCACAAAAAAAAAGAAAAGAAAAAGAAAATAAAAAAAATAAAAAAATCAGGAGTCCAAGAATAAAAAATCTGAATTCCAAACATCACTTATGGCTTCAACCTCTGATCGACGCAAATGTACATTGAATGTAACGGATAGAACTGTAACGAACATGGGAATAATATTTATTTGTAAAAATGTGCCTTTTTATAAGGTATATTTAGAAACGGTGACACAGTTCCCACTTTAGAAGTGACATTATTGTCATCAGTGACCTTGCCGATTAAGTAGAAGACGCGAAATGATCTCTATCTGAAGGGGTGCCTCATTTTATTTGTTGGTGTTCTCTGTTACAGTTAGATGACTTCTTGGCTGGGAGCAAGAAAACTTGACATGATCGTGTGCATACAAATTACCTTAAAAGCATTCTAAATCAGGTTACAATTAGGTTAAGGGTGTCTATATTCAGCATTATCGATGTCTTACAGTTGACAAGACGACAGGGAAGTCGTTTTAACTGATTCTGTAACAGTTTGTAGAAATGTAAAGATATATTTGAGACTTATAACATGTCCAATATATGTACATCCAATTATGTATTCATCACCATGCATATGCACACTGCATCTATTGTGTTTGATAGTTTTATAGATGAAAATGTCATATTATAGGTGGTAGAAATGTTCTAGTTATTTTTTACGCTTTCTTTGACTTTCAACTTGCGGTCATGTCTGTATAAATATAGTTTAAAATAAATTTTTGTCATGTAAAAATGCAAAAAAGGAGTTAACTCAATGCAATCAGTTTTAAAAGGATAAGTCAGGTACTGTTATGAATGTTTATTAGAATTTTATAACTATATTTATAAAATATGGCATTTGACAGACAGACACACAGACAGACAGACAGACACACAGACACACAGACACACAGACAGACACACAGACACACAGACAGACACACAGACACACAGACAGACACACAGACAGACAGACAGACAGACACACAGACAGACAGACAGACAGACACACAGACAGACAGACAGACAGACAGACAGACAGACAGACAGACAGACAGACAGAGTATAAGCTTTCAATAAAGTACATGCTGTGTCCCACCCAAATGTAAACTAAATATTCATCCTATTTCTACACTGAGATATTTTCCTTTAAAGTGTCTTTTTCGTGGAAAGAAATTAACAGTCCATAATATAACCGTCTGACTCATTAAATGTATACATAGTGTATTCCATTTGAAGGACAACGCGGCCTTCTGGTGTAGAGCCACTTCAACCGAACCTGCACCAGTTACCGTCGGAAACAGGATGTAATCTGGCGGTCTGCACCAAGGTCAAATTGAAATAAAATGGGCCGGTTTTGTAGAAAAGGTCACGCGTGAAATGAATTATGGATATTTATATACAAATGCCTATATCGTGTCAGCGGTAACATATGGGGTCCTTACGGCAAATATTCTTACGCTTGAGTTGATCTATTTTAACATTGACATTACAAAAGTTGTCATAAGCCAAACACTACTTACATGATGTAGGCCAAATACGGTATCTAATTTCATGAAATATGTGACGTATTTATGGAAATTATCTTAATTATAAAAGAGTTAAAATGAATGATTAAGTGACTAAAAAGCGCGTATCAAATAGAAATAAGATACATTTATAGTCATAAAAAGATATATTACGTTCCTCATGATGCATGACGAATTTCAATAAAAAAAAGACAGAAAAAAAAAATGAAAAGCAAAAATAACAGAGAATAAAACAAATCGTTATTCTTCTCAAAAAAACGAGGACAAATATGAACAGAAAAAAAAATTGCATTTGAAAATTCAAAAATGTTTGGCTAAGAAAGAAATCGACGAATCTGTATTCAATGCCAATGTGACATATTCGTCTAGATAAAACACAGAGTCAAATATTAATTAAAGTGTCAAATATTTGTATTCTGAATTGCAATGTAAATGATAAACACATAAAAGACGATTGCTGCAAAATGTAATATAAATGATTTATTTTAATCAAAACACAATAAACAAAAGACCTCTTAACTCAAATTGGTGAAACATGGGCAGAAATTGAACGAAACCAAGATGAACAATATTCGCCAAGAGTTCCGAGAGGGTCTTAAAACTCAACAAACCAATTTTCGCAAAGAGTTCTTGGAAGGTCTTAAAAACTTTTATTTTACCGATGTTCGCAAAGAGTTCCGAGAGCCTTAATACTTACCCTACCTGTGTACGTTCGTTATTTTCTAAATTAATGTAAATGTATCATGAAGGTAGATATTCATACGCAGCATGTGAAATAATTACAAACGAGGAGCAAAATTCCAGAGTGAACGGAGAAAGTTTAACTGCGCGTGCGTGAACTCTATCAAGTATGATTTATGATACGTAGCTTGAATAACTGATTTCAACAGGTACGAGATCTTAGAAGACGGGCTTACATATGATATATCTCGCTACTGTTTTGTACCAATAACATAAATTACATGATGGGAAGAATGATATATAAAACAATGGGAGATACAGTCTAGTAAATGTGTCTCCATTTCAACGTTCTTGAACTGATAAATCAATTTTGTATTAAACGATGTCATAGAGGAAAATGGCGTAATTCATTTATCAGTCAGACTAGGTGCCGAAATCTGTATCCAAGCTGAATAGATGTTCACTGATCACAAAAGTTACATTGTATACCGCACATTGTATACCACACATTGTATACCACACATTTAAGTAATACATCAAAAATATTTTCATAGTTTTTTTGGCATAGCCGTATAATTTTCTTTTGGCCCCGGATATGATGCGACAGGTGGCGTTACTGGTCAAGGTGAAGTATGTGATTGGTCAATGTAGCGGTAAATGCAAAATGCAGATATGAAGTTAAAAACGAAACAAAGATAAGATTGAATGCAAGCTGAATAAGTAGATTATCTTTTTAAATGACACATTAATAAAATCATAAAATGAATACGTTGAATACACTACTATGCAGGTAGGGCGTAAACATTGTACCCGCTGCCTCCATATGATGATTTAAAAGTCGACTAAATTTCAGACCTTATCGTTTCTCTTCTTCCTAAAGAGTATTCTCTGTATAATGTCTTTCTTGGCTTGCCTCACATCTTGCCTTTCGTTCAACGTTCGCCTCTGTGAGGAAGTTTTGGGTCAGTCACCTGACTCTTACAAACTGGTCTATTCAGAGTTGGTACTTCTTACTTTCTGCTTGAAAATAACTTTAATACAGGCTCAAAGAACTGGTTCACCCGTTCCCAATGAGATTTGAATGGGTGATGTGTCATTTGTGCCTAGGTGTGACATTTCAGTGATATTACGCTATAAAAATACAAGTTAGATCTTCCATCATTCGTGAACACCGGATCATCCTCATTGCAATAATAGGATACAACATATTACTAATGGCGAAAGTGGGGGAATACTTTGACACGACACCTAGGGAGTTAATTGTATTGAAATCAGAGCAGTAGGATATTTTAGAGCCTCCAGCAGATGAAAACCCTGAAATGTCTCTCGGTAAAGCTGGCTTCTTTGCAAACGGACCATTGACGAACAACATATTGTGTGTCAATTAGGACTGCATATCTTATATATCCCTAGAGATAGAAGATTTGATATATTTCGGGGTGTTGGCGATACTCTGCAAAATGACAGCAAATACAGTATCTTCCTTGAGGTAGAACGTTACCATATTCAATAGTTATAATTGTGAGGAATGTTTTATATTATAACATCTTTCTCAAAAAGGGAGAATAGAAATATCGTTTATTCATAGGTCCTAACTTACGATATTGGTTAAGTGCTTACTTCGTACATGTGTGAGAATATTATCGAGTTTGTATCCTTACATTAAGTTTTATGAAAACATTTTCCCATTTACTCGATATCAAACCATTATATGTATAATAATGTTTTATTACATTTTTACCAGTGAAATATCAAAAATTAGTCATTCTATAAAAGTGATATTTTTCACTAGTGACAAATATCATATTTTTCACTAGTGAAAAATATCACTTTTGCTGATTTGACCAATCAAATTAATGATTAGAAAATACCAAAATAATTGACCAATCAGAAAGCCCGACATATATGTCAGCACCTGGACAGGGGGAACTACTTTTTTTTTGTTTTCAAACTTTCGCTGTAGGCCTAGTTAGCATACGGGATAGGTTTTTCGTTGATAAAAAATGTAATAAACAGAATATCTAACAGTGTAAATATCAAAATATTAGCCCCACTCGTGAAATATATTTGGTATTACTGAAGACACTGTTAGATATCCTCTATTTATTCACATGAGAGATTTCATATGAAAAATTTAAGTGAAAAAGTGTTACTGAAAGGAAAATAAACCGTGTGACCCATGTACACTATACCTATATATAAGTACTTATTGTACCTACATGTAGCATTGTCACAACAACGCACCAAGTATAAAAATAGTCGGTCATCACGGGCATGTCGTGAACGTACTGACGTCACGAATCACGTGGTGCAAGATAAGACAGCCGCGTGAGAATGAACTTCATCAGGGAGTAGATATGTGGGTCAAAATGTGTAACACAGTAATCCTATGAATACTTCACCTAGTCACGTGAAACCTGTCGCCGGAAACATATTTTGTCTAGACAGGTATTATAGTACTCAATCATTCATTCCATAATGCGGACAATATTTATATATAATATTTATTTTATCCGTCTTGGTGAAATATAAAGGTAGTAAATGATAAAATACCATAGTTTGAACTTCAAAGCATCTCGCTATACTACAATGTTAAAGTTTGAACATGAAAGCCTCGCTATACTAAAATGTCAAAGTTTGATCCTCAAAGAATATATCTTTAATATAATGTAAATGTTTTAACTTCAAAGCATCAAATTTTACTTTAATGTAAAATATTAACTTTAAAATATCTCACTTTGATATAAATTTGAACGTAAAATCATCTCGCTTTAATATGATGTAAAAGTTTCGACTTCAAAACATCTCAATTTATTATAATGTAAAATCTATCTTCAAAGCATCTCCCTTTTATTATGATATAGACGTTTCAACTTCAAACTGACATCATTTAAAAACATGAACTTCAAAAAAGCATCATGCTTTGACATAAGATTGAACTAAAAATCATCCTCGTTTAATATGATGTAAACAGTTGAAACCTCACAGCATCTCAATTTACTATAATGTAAGAAAAGAGAACTTCAGAGCCTCTCAATTTACCATAATGTAAGAAAATGAACTCCAGAGCCTCTCAATTTATTTAAATGTAAGAAAAGAGAACTTCAGAGCCTCTCAATTTACCATAATGTAAGAAAATGAACTCCAGAGCCTCTCAATTTACTATAATGTAAGAAAATAGAACTCCAAAGCCTCTCAATTTACTATAATGTAAGAAAAGAGAACTTCAGAGCCTCTCAATTTACTGTAATGTAAGAAAATAGAAGTTGAGAGCCTCTCAATTTACTATAATGTAAGAAAATAGAACTTCAGAACCTCTCAATTTACTATAATGTAAGAAAACAGAACTTCAGAGCCTCTCAATTTACTATAATGTAAGAAAATAGAACCTCAGAGCCTCTCAATTGACTATAATGTAAGAAAACAGAACTTCGGAGCCTCTCAATTTACTGTAATGTAAGAAAACAGAACTTCAGAGCCTCTCAATTTACTATAATGTAAGAAAATAGAACTTCAGAGCCTCTCAATTTACT
This sequence comes from Pecten maximus, assembly GCF_902652985.1. NCBI lineage: Eukaryota > Metazoa > Mollusca > Bivalvia > Pectinida > Pectinidae > Pecten > Pecten maximus. The sequence continues at coordinate 34,944,895 of NC_047030.1, read as the reverse complement.
ATAATGTAAGAAAATAGAAGTTGAGAGCCTCTCAATTTACTATAATGTAAGAAAATAGAAGTTGAGAGTCTCTCAATTTACTATAATGTAAGAAAATAGAAGTTGAGAGCCTCTCAATTTACTATAATGTAAGAAAATAGAAGTTGAGAGCCTCTCAATTTACTATAATGTAAGAAAATAGAACTTCAGAGCCTCCCAGTTAACTCTAATGTAAGAAAATAGAAGTTGAGAGCCTCTCAATTTACTATAATGTAAGAAAATAGAACTTCAGAGCCTCCCAGTTTACTCTAATGTAAGAAAATAGAAGTTGAGAGCCTCTCAATTTACTATAATGTAAGAAAATAGAACTTCAGAACCTCTCAATTTACTATAATGTAAACATTTGAACTTCAGGTTGAACTTCAAAGTATCTCGATCTAATGTAATATAATATAAAAACTGTAAAGCTCCTAAATTTGCTATAATGTGAAAGTTTGAACACAAAAGCATTTCAATTTGCTAAAATGTAAAAGTTTGAACCTAAAAGCAGTTGAATTTGCTATAATTAAAAGTTTAAGCGTCAAAGCATCTCAATTTTCTATAATGTAAAATTTTGGGACTCAAAAAATCTCAATTTTCTATAATAAAAGTTTGAATCTAAAAGCATCTCGCATGACTATAATATAAATTGATTCAAACTATGGTTCAGCAAGACTATAAGATGAACTAGAATGTTCACGGCGGATTGGTATATTCTGTGTAGGAGTATATAAGTAGCTGGTATATTTATAATTCTGTATTTTTGGAAATATGGGGGACGGGCAATCTGAGTTCGTGGTAATGTAGACTGCTCGCGAGTACGCAACAGCTAAAAGGCTTATCAGAAACCCAACAAGGGTCAAGATGTACTGGATGTATATAGGAACACATAGGCTATATTTAGCTGGCACATGTTTCATGTATCATGAAAGCATGTACTTTCAATGCGATTTGTCATCGTTAAGGCTTGGCTAGGTGAGCAGCGGGAATTCTAGAAGGTTACAAATCTACATGTATAATATAATACTTACTGACGGTTTGAACTACAAAACACATGGAATGTTGAATGCGTTCAAGTCACATGACCAGTTTTTTTTAATGATCAATATTTTCATGGTTTCGGTATGAAGGATTAATTTTCGTAGATATTATGACCATAATTTTCGCTATGACTCTTTATCTATTTATTTATTTATCTATTTATTCATTTATTCAATGTTTTTGATGTTTCTATATTTCCTGGTTTTATAAGTATTATGGAAAAAACAGGATTCATTTTCACAGACCATAATTTATAAACATATTACCAAATTTTCTTGTATGACTCATTTGATTTATTTTTGAATTCTAATGTTTCTGTTTTTCTTATATCTTAGCATCTATAGAAATTCCTATGTAAAGGCAGCTATAAGTAATATGTGAGCGTACATTGCAAACGCTCTGTTAGGAAACCCTTGCTACTTGATTTAATCATCAATACAAACAATGGATATGTCAGGTAGATGTAGTTTCATTGAAACCAAGCTAAACAATATATGGGGATTTTGTTCACAAAAATACATCCTTTACCCGTACAGGCAGACTGTAAAACACATTGATAGAGTTATAATGTAGACGTTACCCTTTTGAACAAACCATCACATAGAGTATTTACCCTAAATGAACCTCATTTCAACGTCATAATAAACAAATAATATCATAAATATGTGTTATAATCACAAACATCACCTATCATCAAGTAAATGCGCTTTAAAAATTCATATAGGAAAATTGTATCTTTCCAACAAAGGAGTAGATTCACTAAGGGTCACTTTTGGCCCTGTTTTTCCCCCCTAAATTTTCAAACTTGTTACAGAACAAAATTACATGTGTCAAATCATCGGCTTACACCTAAAAAAATATATTCCAAAAAGTTCGATAGAAAAAAATGTACTTGCACATGCATTTTATGTCTCACAAAGTAAATATAAGTATATAATAAGTATATATAAGTATGAGTGTATCTCATAGATAAACGCTACCTTACACCTTTACAAAACCGAAGGTGTCACACATCAAAACAAAAGGAAGACAAATCAAACGTCACACAACACAACCAAAACATGTACTAACATAGACGTCACTTCTCACGAATAAAATCAAGTCAAGAATAGGCGTTTCACCTTGCACTCAAAACATGTCAAAATAGGCGTCACACCTCTCATAAACATGTACTACCAATAAAAACGTCATCTAAAGGGACGTGAAAACACATTCTGGTCGACAGGGCTTTCTAAAAATAGTTTGTACATTACCTTCGTGTGGTACTTTCATGTAATTTCACGGAATTACGACAGAAACCATAAGTATATGTGAAACTTTAAAAGTGAAGATATTTTTCGTAAATTAATATCTAGGATGTATGGTAATGTGGAGATTTACTGTTTTTGTGTTCAAAAGAAAAACAAAACAGCTGTTTTTTTCTTGTAGTCTTTTATTGCAATCGTTACTTCTATCATTGAATAGTTTTAAGACTATCTAATGATAGGTCGTAGATCTTCGGCAAATATCGATCGACCGAGGACATAGAATTGTATTTTGTTTCGTGGACGTCATTTTATCAAATTGTCTATACACATAATAATCCATTTCAGGAAAAATGGTTAAATAATAAAAATAACGCTCCTTTATTTAAACTATGAAATGTTTAACTACATGAAAGGCACAAGATATTAACGAATTTTCATTACAAGCTGAGAGACACAGTGGAGCCATGTTAAACTGAATCATACAGCTATTTGACTCGTCATTGATGCTAAGGAAATAAAGTGCTGATACGGGAGGCGACTTAACATCTCAAAATAAGTCGAAAATAATGTCACGGTCTCGATAGGGAGGTGGGAAAGACCCATAATTAAAAAATATCTAGTTTTTAATATCAAACAACCTAATGAAATGGACGTGATATACATGTTACAGCATGTGATGATGATGATGATGATGATGATGATGATATTATCATTATATTGATGTAATTGATGTTCTGCCTCTAACCGACACTTTGGCATATGACAATGGCGTCTTAAAATATAACTTACTCTTTGGAATATGACAATGACGTTTTACAAAATAACTGACACTTTGGAATATGACAATGAGCTGTGCTGGTGAAGTTATGTCCCCGAGATTTGTCGCTAACCTGTATGCCATCTTTAAATTCTTTCGTATTATTTAAATTATATCCGGGTATGTTGTGTTCTTTTTGAAATTATCTCGTGTACAAATATAACAAAGTTGATTAAATTACGGAAGCTATGTATCTCCTCTTAGGTACTCTGATATCAGGGCTATTTTTATTTCCCCTGACTTCATTTTCAGAACTCCGAAAGGATGCAGTTTTAACCCACATGTCCTGTAAATGCTATACTATTTGTTCCCGTTTTGGTGTGTCATGTCTAGCTTGTGTTATTTTCGCCTGGCTTCCGTGATGGATAGGGTCACTTTTAGTCAATACACGCGAGCCGGGTTTAAGAGTAGTTGACCTGCAGGGGATACACATTTGTAATGTCGGAGAGGTCCTTGACCCGAGTCAACAAGACGCTTGTATACTATATACACTTCACGTAGCTATACATAAGGTATGTTGTTATTTCTGAACGACCTAAGCGACACGTACCGGAAATACAGAGTACAAGTTACACCGTGTCACATGGTTTATTTTTATAAGAACTTAAGCGACAGACAGAGAAAAAAAGTACTCGTAGTAATTTTTTTTAGACGACCTAAGCGGTGCTCACCGGAAGTAAAGAGGATAAACCGTCACGCCATTATAACTGTTTTATAAGGACATAAGCAGCAAGCATCCGAAATAAAGAGAACATGTCACCTCGTCTTATTCCTTGGTTTATTAACGACCTAAGCGGCATGCATCAGCGAAAAGAAGAGTGCACAAATGGTGCAATGACCTAAACTAGCTTTTGATATTTCCAAGAAAAGTATAATGTGAACCACATGTTGTACCATGCAAATGTTTCCCTTCGTTTTGGAACATCCGGTTTCGCTCGTGCTCTTCCATCAAGGCCATTAAGAGTGATATATACGAATTAATATAATTTGTTCCGCAACTTTTGTAAAATACATAAAGTTTACATACCTAAAAAGCATAACCTGTGTTTAAATTAAGTGTCTGGGTTCCTAATGCAACATATAATTTACTTAGTACAAACCTCTATATAAAGGCCGCCTACCTCTCCATGCTAACCATTTTTTGCACCTTGAATGGCCTTTATACACAGGGTTGATAGCCCTAACTTATTGTTATTGTCCATTTACGAACACAGATACGATGACATAGCAATTGTTTTAATTCTTTTATTTTTAGGCATTCTCTCTGTAACAATGGATTATTAGGAATGACTCATTTTCCCATGTTTAAGGATGTGAATACATTTATATCTAAAAAATCGTTTACAATCGACGACTTGTTTTAGAAGGTACTGGGTCCATCATCGATAAACTTCACATTGTCACCAGCTGTTTGTCCCATTTTAATTTATTTGAACCGTCAACACTGTTTAGAACATACCCATATACACATGGCTATTTTGAGATAGAATATTGAAAATAATGGCATTCATTAAAAGATTAGCCCCTCTTAATCCGGATTCTAAAACTAGTATTGGTTTGTTCGTGTCCAGTTCAGTCGCCTATCAAAATCACCTTAGCATAGACTAAACAGCTATATATTGCCCCTAACATGACTGACGAGTCTTAGAAGGACGAAACAGCTGTATGATGCCCCTAACATGACTGACGAGTCTAAGAAGGACGAAACAGCTGTATGATGCCCCTAACATGACTGACGAGTCTTAGAAGGATGAAACAGCTATATATTGCCCCTAACATCACTGACGAGTCCTAGAAGGACGAAACAGCTATATATTGCCTCTAACATCACTGACGAGTCTTAGATGGACGAAACAGCTGTATGATGCCCCTAACATCACTGACGAGTCCCAGAAGGACGAAACAGTTGCATGATGCCCCTAACATCACTGATGAGTCCTAGAAGGTCGAAACAGTTGTATAATGTCCCTAACATCACTGACGAGTCACAGAAGGACGAAACAGCTGTATGATGTCCTTAACATCACTAACGCGTCCTAGGAAAACGATACAGTTATATGCTGCAGTTTAGTTCATTTTTTCACTACTATATCTTACTTGTTTTGAAAGATGTCAATACTGTGTGTCGTGTGTACAATACATTACATGTCCAAATATGCTCATAAATATTATTATTGATATACATTTTGGCGCATGTGCTAAAGTGATATAAGTCTCAATGTTATCATATATAATAATAATAGTTCCTACCACTTCTAAAATGTATTGGGTCCAATAACATAAGTCGTCGTTTGTCATCACATGGCTTTGTGTCTGATTTCGAATATGATACAACCTTCATATACTGTAAAAGTGGATATTTTCGCGCGTTGAAATTTTCCCTTAGTCAGCTTCCAAACTGTTCGCGGTGTGGATATTTCATGCTGTCACTCATGATGAAAAAATATTTTTGCGCTGCGATGTCATTGGGTATGTACGTAGTAGTAAGTCTGTTACGTATAAAAGTTGAAACATGCTGAAACCCAATACATGGTCAAGGGAGGCGACCTATGTGTGGTATTCGCGAAAACTTTGTTACCTGCTCAGGAAACAGGCCGCAGATCTGTGCGTTTAAATAGTAATAAAGTTTATTACATTTTTACCAGTGAAATATCAAAAATTATTCATTCTATAAAAGTGATATTTTTCATTAGTGAAAAATATCATATTCATCACTAGTGAAAAATATCACTTTTGCTGATTTGACCAATCAAATTAATGATTAGAAAATACCAAAATAATTGACCAATCAGAAAGCCCGACATATACATTGTATCTCAGCACCTGGACAGGGGGAACTACTTTTTTTGTTTACAAATTATCGCTGTAGGCCTAGTTAGCATACGGGGTAGGTTTTTCGTTGATAAAAAATGTAATAAACAGAATATCTAACAGTGTCTTCAGTAAAACCAAATATATTTCACTCGTGTGGCTAATATTTAGATATTTTTCACTCGTGCTGCGCACTCGTGAAAAATATCAAAATATTAGCCACGCTCGTGAAATATATTTAGTTTTACTGAAAACACTGTTAGATATCCTCTATATATATGAAATATATAATTAGTCTGTTCGCCATATTGCAAAACAGTATCCCACTTATGGAATTTTAGTAAGAGTACTGTATAGGTCAGAAAACAGGAGAAATCATCGATAAAAGCAGACATTGAAAAGTGAGTATATATTGAATTTTATTTTTTAATTCTGTATGATATTTCAGCTCGATGGATGACGCTAAAAACCTGCCGTCAGGGCTCTGCAATAAAAACACTGAATTGAAAACCTCCATGAAAAGGACGTTAAATTTAAACATTCCATCAACATCGTATTAAATGTCGGGGACCTTACATGGAGTGACTAAAACACAAAACGTCAGAAAAGTTCAGGTAGTTTGCTGTTAATATCCAAAATGGCAGAAAAATTAAAAAGTCAATTTATAGTATTGCTTAACTGGAAAAGCACATGTATCGTGTGCCTTCGGGGAATTCTTAGATTTAAATGCTTCAAGGGACTTGAAATATTAATGCGTACAAGGAATGCGCTCCACAATAAACCTGCCGGAGGTCATGTTCAAAAATGAAAGCTCCGCGAGGTCACTGTAAAACTAGTGTCATCATAGGCTTAGTTTTCTCGCACATTCGTTTAATAGTTCAAGTATGCCTCCGCATACTTGAACTATTAAACGAATGTGCGAGAAAAAAAAGAATTCAAAATTATAATAAATACTTTCATGTTGAATTATTACTCGTTTCCAGTTTAAACTTTTGTTAAATATTTTATTTAAATAAAGTTGACAACACTTTTGTTATTTGTGGATTTTTTATTCAAATTTTAAAGGATGAAAGTGACACGAGTGGAAACCTTTAAACATTTATTTGGTGATATATACAATAAATAATGACCTCTGACCATTTACCTACCTCATCAGTAGACTTGTTCTTCTAGGACTCGTCAGTGATGTTAGAGACATCATACAGCTGTTTCGTCCTTTTAAGACTCGTTAGTGATGCTAGGGATATCATACAGCTCTCTCGTCCTTCTAGGACTTGTCAGTGATTATAGGGACATCATACACAACTATCAGTGATGTAGGGGACATCATACAACTGTTTCGTCCTTCTAGGACTCGTCAATGATGCAAGGGACATCATGCAGCTGGTTTGTCCTTGTATGACACGTCATTGATGTTAGGGACATCATACAGCTGTTTTGTCCTTGTATGACACGTCATTGATATCAGGGACATCATGCAGCTGTTTTGTCCTTGTATGACACGTCAGTGATGTTAGGGACATCATACAGCTGTTCGCCCTTCTAGGACTCGTCAGTGATGTTAGGGACATCATACAGCTCTCTCGTCCTTCTAGGACTTGTCAGTGGTTATAGGGACATCATACACAACTATCAGTGATGTAGGGGACATCATACAACTGTTTTGTCCTGGTATGACACGTCAGTGATGTTAGGGACATGAAACAGCTGTTTCGCATTCCTAGGACCTTTTAGTGATGTTAGGGACATAATACAGCTGTTCGCCCTTCTAGAAATCGTAAGTGATGTTTGGGACATCATACAACTACTAAGCCCTCTAGGACTCGTCAGTGATGCTAAGGACATCCTACAGCTGTTTCGTCCTTCTAGGACTCAACAGTGATGCAAGGGGCAAAAAGTGAGGAAATCCAGAAGGGGGAAGCATTAGCAAATTAGAATGGAAAACACTTATGTAAAAACAAACTACAGTTCTGTTAATAAATGTCCATAAATAAACAGCAAACAAAGCGTAAGCACAATTAGAGCGGAAGACCTTGAGTACGTGCAATAGTTCGGTTAAGAAATGGTCTATTCAAACAATTATCTAATATACTTTAAAACAACAACTAATGGTCATGAGTGAGTCCCCCTGTTGGCCTTTCACTATCGACATCTGACATTCATCTTTATTATCTAGTATCTAAATGTGGATCCTATTAAAACTTAATGGACCCCATGAATGTCACAAGGAGAAACATTGAAATCTTACTGAGAAGTATGTAAGTTTAACATACCGTAGTCATTGAAGAGATCTAGGGGCGCCAATGTTTGTATAGGGAGTGTGAAGGTATTTCATAGTAATACGTATCAATTACAATGACGTCAAAATAAAACAGTAACGGCAGATGGTTCGTGATCTGTAAAAAGGAAAAACATTTTTTTTTTTAATTTTGCCACAACGTCAATAAAACTAGAATAAAATAATAGCTCGTATAGATCTACACAAAAACTCATGAAGTAAAACGTTATTAATATTGGGTGTTCCAAAAGAATGAGCGTCTTCTTCTTAATCATGCTGAAGACAAAATAAAGGAAAATGTCTCTTCTGCCTCATTTCTCTCTTTGTTATCACTCTAACTGTCATTTGAGATCATGACTTAATCCACTTTGACCTTCCTTTTGTTCAGTTTCGAATATTGTATTCCCCCCAGCATTATTAATATATATATATACTTATAGTTATGCCATTGATATATATATTTAACCTTAATCTGTATAGCGGGTGTCCTCGATGAAAAAGAAGACGCTTACTTAATTCGGAACGCATGGTCTTATTTTCCTAGTACTTCTTCAAGAATTTCCATGTAAATATATATATTTTTCGGCATAGCCGTCTAATTTTGTTTTGGCCCCGGATATGACGCGCAGGTGGCGTTTCTGTCAAGATGAAGTACGTGATTGGTCAATGTAGCGGTCAATGCAAAATGCAGATATACAGTTTAAAACGAAACAAAGTTAAAGGGACCTCACGGTAAACCAATATTTGTTTTGTATTTTCTATCATATTATTGGGTATATCTTTTAAAAAAATAACCTTCTGAACAATAACCATTCGAATTTGATGATGTATGTACATAAAAACATCAATTATCAATTATTAAAAGGTTATCACTCTGAATATGCAAATTATGTGACATATACGATAAACGCATGCGCACAACAAACTAAAACACATGGAAACAAAAATGGCTTCCATTGTGAATCGACTGCGGTTGGAAACGATAACAGCTTCCGCAATGAAGAGAATAATAGGGAAATGGGCCAAACACAATCCTAGAATTAAACTTGGGAAGCAGTACAATAGATTGTAACAGTTCAAACATGAAAACAGCAGTAATACGGACGCCGCTCGTATTCTGCTTGATTGTTTGATAGTAGATCATGACAATCTCGGTAGGCTAGTATTTACACAAACTCTGTAATAGTTCCACAAGCTCGGTAATATTTACACAGTCTGTACCAGTACATCGCTACTGTCACTTTACTATATGAACAGTGTTTTACACTTATTTACACATAAATGTGTGTGCCGTAATATATACCGAACGTGTTATTTAACATTTAAACCACTGTATAATATCGTTATCCAACTAACCCAGACGGAATATAGATATCGCCCTGTAAACTACATGTATCGTCTGTTTGTGTTGCCACGATTTCAAAACAGTCACGTAATAATTTAAAAATAATTTCCGCGCTAAATTAAGAGGGGGATTCCCAACTAAATCGAGTGGTCAAGCTGGATAGGGATTGACTGTGAACATTGGGACAGCACAGAAACATAACTGGAAAGGAACAAAACGCGTACATTCAGTGAAAATTGCAACGTTTATCGTGATGTCCCTTTTAAATTGAATGCAAGCTGAATAAGTGGATGCATCTATTCAAATGACACATTTGCAGTCCTATTATCACCAAAAATGATTCAAACTGATATAATTTTGTTATCCGTGCTGAAACTGCGTATTTATTAATTAAAATGTAGTTCATTAATTTATTTCACCAGTAGTTTTACCATTATAACCACCAGCATTAAAACTATGCCGTTTATCTTTACTAAAGATATTTCTTGTTTTGTTTAGATTTTGTTCTCGCAGCATAGGACCACTGACAATAACTTGCCTTTATTGTTAATCGTCTTGTTAACACATGGCCATTTCAGAACGTTACCTTATTGAACGGAGCGAATACAAAGTGTCGGACACATTAACATAACATCAGAAAGATTATCTCAATAATACATCACATGAATAGTTCAACTCTTCAATTCAAAAGTGGCTCTCTGAGTCTGACCACTTCGTGTCAAACCTCCACATCCAAAATCAAAGATGGCAAACATTATTGTTAAAATACTACTAAGTTTGCCTCAAACAAACATCCCACCGTTTGTTTTGGATATCAATAGTTGATTGAACCATCGTTATTACCCAAACATTTTATTATCAGGTCAAAAACCTTTCGGTCATCTGCCCCAAGTTACCTTGTCCAACTCACACCGTAAAAGCTTTTTGGACAAGGGGGACCACACAGGAAATCACGATCATAACCATTGTCAAATAAAGCATTGTTTTTGTTTGTGTGTAATAGTACAATGTTAATATGTGTGTAATTCGGAACAGTTTGTGACTAGAAAATAAAAAATGAAGAGGTGGCCTGTAAAAGTACTAGTTATATTGCGACTGAAACATCAGAACGTGTCTATAATTGTTCTTTTTTCCACAAGACGGGACAGGTACATGGTCATTATTTTTTTTTTTTTTTTTTACCAATTTTGGCCGAACTGTCAACATAATATAGCATCGAATATCCACATAGCTACTTCTCAAGGAACAAACAAATATCTGCTGTCTGAGTGTCTGGCAGACCAATAAAATAATGTCCATTTTAGAACAAAGAATATTACATTTCGAGATGAGAAATCGGTAATCAACTTCTTGGCATTTATTTCGGAATAAAACAAGTAACCTGTCAATTGTTTCTGTAATTTAAGGGCAAATATTTTTATCGGTTTTAAGCAAAAGCGCTTAATTTCAGACTGAGAAATCATCACTAGTGAATGTAGTGAATTTGATATTATACATTGAACATTATTATGATGTGACGTGACAGTTGTAAACAAAAGATATCGGTCTAGAATTTGACATCAAACCATTGTTTATAAATAGATCTTTATCAACCGCGGGAAGTTTCCTACACATTTGCTCCAAAGTTCAGGAGATAACGTGGTAGCTGTACTATACAAGGCTATGAATGACACCATCACACAGGGACCACGCTAATGGAAAAAAATCTGATACATTTAACTAAATGGAGTTTGACCGGTGTTCCGACTAACACACTGCTGTTTATCAGTGTCCGAATTTCAAAGCTTGCGTTCGGCGGTTATTATATAGAACTAGTGTATTTATCATAACAAGTTACAAAATACTGCACGGCGTCTGTTTATTTTGGTTTTATCGGCAATATATAATTTACCAATAAATTCGTGTACTACTTATTGTTTCTTTTGTTTTTGTTTTGTGTTTTTGTTTTTATTCCTTTTGTTTTTTTCCCTGTATGTTTTCAATATTATGATTTTTGATTGTTTTTGTTGTATGAATTGATATTATGAAAAATAAAGTAAAAATTGTACAGCACAGCGCACAAGTAAAGACATTAAGACGAACAAGTCTCCAAGCTTTAATATAGAGTATGAACATAATGAAATATTCTTTTATCGTAAAAGGTTAACCACCAAAATTTACATGAACAGTAGCAACTGTTGATCAGTCTTGTAAAAAACGAAATAAAAATACTTTCTTTGAAAGTAAAAAAGTAAAAAAAGGAAATTAGATATTCTTCGTGGTTGGTGATACAAATGGTTACATACCGACGTAATTTCTACGAATTATACCTAGACAGTATATGTATGAGTGATTGATAGATAGAGTCCATTATCAGGAACGGACCTTGACATGTAAGTATGGCTGTACTGAAAAGGAAATAAAAGTACGCTGTTTATAGGTACACAACGAACATGGCTATTGATAAAGGATTGAAGTTTATAAGGTAGTTTTATGTTCTGTTTTATTGTTTTGAATTTCATTCTCTGTTGTTATGGTTAATTAATTTCAATTTTCATTGTGGCAGAAATACGAAGAGTTCCTTCTGGTGCCAAGCACTAACCAATTTTACCAAGTGCTGTATGATGTCCTTTACATCACTGACAAGTTCTAGAAGGACAAAACAGTTGTATGATGTCCCTAACATCACTGACGAGTCCTAGAATGACAAAACAGTTGTATGATATCCCTAACATTCCTGACGAGTCCTAGAATTACAAAACAGCTGTATGATGTCTCTAACATCACTGACGAGTCCTAGAAGGACGAAACAGCTGTATGATATCCCTTACATCACTGACGAGTCGTAGAAGGACGAAACAGTTGTATGATGTCCCTAACATCACTGACGAGACTTAGAAGGACGAAACAGTTGTATGATGTCCCTTACATCACTGACGAGTCGTAGAAGGACGAAACAGTTGTATGATGTCCCTAACATCACAGACGAGTCCTAGAATGACAAGACAGTTGTATGATATCCCTAACATCACTGACGAGTCCTAGAAGGACGAAACAGATGTATGATGTCCCTTACATCACTGACGAGTCCTAGAAGGACGAAACAGGTGTATGATATCCCTAACATCACTGACGAGTCCAAATGTAAAGGAAGTAGAATGTTGAGCATAAGAATAAATCCACCAATTTTATCATGAACATTCAGAGTAAAAGTTGATGGCATCTGAGGAAGATCTTCGCCCCAAGAAGCAACAGCCAAAGGATGTTTGGTGAAAACTTGAACTTGTCATTACAGATGGCCAAGAAGATTTGTTAGTGCGTCAGGGGAGATCTGGCGAGTATTTCGGGTTTAGACCCTTCATCTAAAACGGATTTCCCAAAATACTGACGTCGTATGTAAGACCTACTCTCGCTAAAATAGTGATAATTTAAAGGAAGATTTTTACTCTCTAACACATTGACAATTAGAGGAAGAGTAACACTCACTAAAAGTAAGATAAATGATTGCTAAAATTTCGACGGGCCACCAGACCTTAGTTGTTTTTTTGTTCAGAATTGGCAAGATAAATTCTAATACTAGATTATCTGCCCCTAGTTTGAAAATTAGGAGAAATCAGACATATGGTAGGGACCAAAATCATAAAGCTCAATTTTATTCATAATTGTGATATTCTAGAGACAGGGGCCAGTCTAGCTAAAATTCGACCATTGAAAAATTCAAACTCACTAAAAATCTGAATTTGTAAGATTTTACTCGCTAAAATAATTACTTTGTAAGGAAGGCTTACATCGAAAGAAAATTAAAAAAAAATCATTGAAATAATTTCAAATTCATAAAAAGGTAAACAGAATTGTCAGTTATATAAAACCAAAATAGTTCATAGTAAATAAGTATTATCTATTTTGGGGGCCGAGATAACATAGTAGGGACTGAGTCCGCTATGATAACCTACTTCTCGTACACCAGACTGCCCTGTCATTGTTGGTGATTTTTATCTCGTGGCCATGACCATTCTTCATAACAGTCTACTCAACACAGAGTTCATACACAAACACATAGTGTTATATATACTTAGTGGGATTGGTCACCCTATATCGACTACTGACACAGTCACACTGACAAATATATCTTTATATATATTCCATATTTCGACTACTGACACAGTCAAACTGAAAAAAAATAAATCTTTATATATTCATTGTTCTGACTACTGACACAGTCAAACTGAAAAAAATATATATCTTTATATAAATATATCTTTATATATTCAATGTTCTGACTACTGACACAGTCAAACTGAAAAAAATATATCTTTATGTATTAAATGTTCTGACTACTGACACAGTCAAACTGAAAAAATATATCTTTATATATTAAATGTTCTGACTACTGACACAGTCAAACTGAAAAAAAAAAGTTTATATATTCAATGTTCCGACCACTGACATAGTCACACTGAAAAAAACCTTTTTATATTCAATATTACGACTACTGACACAGTCACACTGAGAAAATACTTACCTATATATCCAATATTGTGTAAATTAGCTGGGATTGGTTCCCTATTCCAACTGTTCAATGTTGTAAATTAGCTGGGATTGGCTCCCTATTCCGACTGTTCAATATTGTTTAAATTAGCTGGGATTGGCTCCCTATTTCAACAGTTCGATGTTGTGTAAATTTGCTGGGATTGGCTCCTTATTCCAACTGTTCAATGTTGTGTAAATTTGCTGGGATTGGTTCCCTATTTCGACTGTTCAATGTTGTAAATTAGCTAGGATTGGCTCCCTATTCCAACTGTTCAATGGTGTGTAAATTTGCTGGGATTGGCTCCCTATTTCGACTGTTCAATATTGTGTAAATTAGCTGGGATTGGCTCCCTATTTCGACTGTTCAATGTTGAAAATTAGCTGGGATTGCCTCCCTATTCCAACTGTTCAATGTTGTGTAAATTAGCTGGGATTGGCTCCCTATTTCGACTGTTCAATGTTGTGTAAATAAGCTGGGATTGGCTCCCTATTCCGACTGTTCAATGGTGTGTAAATTTGCTGGGATTGGTTCCCTATTCCGACTGTTCAATTTTGTGTAAATTAGCTGGGATTGCCTCCCTATTTCGACTGTTCAATGTTGTCTAAATTAGCTGGGATTGGCTCCTTATTTCGACTGTTCAATGTTGTGTAAATTAGCTGGGATTGGCTCCCTATTCCAACTGTTCAATGTTGTCTAAATTAGCTGGGATTGCCTCCCTATTCCGACTGTTCTATGTTGTGTAAATTTGCTGGGATTGGATCCTATTCCGACTGTTCAATGTTGTGTAAATTAGCTGGGATTGGCTCCCTATTTCGACTGTTCAATGTTGTCTAAATTTGCTAGGATTGGCTCCCTATTTCGACTGTTCAATATTGTCTAAATTTGCTGGGATTGGCTCCCTATTTCGACTGTTCAATGTTGTCTAAATTAGCTGGGATTGGCTCCCTATTTCGACTGTTCAATATTGTCTAAATTTGCTAGGATTGGCTCCCTATTTCGACTGTTCAATGTTGTGTAAATTTGCTAGGATTGGCTCCCTATTTCGACTGTTCAATGTTGTCTAAATTTGCTAGGGTTGGTTCCCTATTCCAACTGTTCAATATTGTCTAAATTTGCTGGGATTGGCTCCCTATTTCGACTGTTCAATATTGTCTAAATTTGCTAGGATTGGCTCCCTATTTCGACTGTTCAATGTTGTCTAAATTTGCTGGGGTTGGTTCCCTATTCCAACTGTTCAATGTTTTGATATTGTGATATACGATATCAGACTAGGGTAATCACGTGAAACCAAATGTTTGTAGCTCGATACCTTATTCCTGGGGTGGTTTGTAATATTTCTAAAGAAGCCGAGTTGAGATAATTTGATACCTTATTCCTGGGGTGGTTTGTAATATTTCTCTGGAAGCTGAGTTTTTAAGTACCTGCCTGTGTTCTCGAGTTCGTAACTGCGTATTTCTGGAAGATGAGTGCTTTCCTTCATTTTCAGTGTGGTAGCCACCAGCTACTCAGTCAGTAGAACATCATATTACAGTACCGTTAGGTCCATCGTCGTCTTGTCGTAATTGTGTTCTTCTTAAATAAGTGCACTTTACTCTAATCGCGTGGTCTGAATGGCATTCGAAAGGACTCTTGTATATTTTACAGTGAAGTTATTCTACAAATGTACCGGCTATACTGTAAACGTACAAATTTACGCGAGGGAGAAATTTACGCTAATTACGCGGAGTCCTTCTGATCGCAAAAAATTCCCCCACGTGAATTATTTTATTATCAGTTTGCGTAATGTCAAACTACAAACGAAGGTGGATCAATCACGAAAATTATCCCCATGCGTATAGTTTACATATCGAAATCGCGAAATAAACCCCCGTGAAAATAACCATGTTTACAGTATATATATATATCTGTTTATTGGTTATAAAAATGAATAATACCCAGCATTAATGATTGAAATAAATTCTAACATTTTAATTGATCCGCTTCGTAGTCTTCTGTTTAACTTTTCTTTCAATTAGGAATTAAATAATTGGTCTTGACAGAAGTTAAACTGTCCAAGACATTTACTACAGTACTATCCAGTAAAATTTCTCCACTTAATTACTGAACCATAATAGGTATGGATGGGCTTATTACCGGGCATTAATTACCAAATGTCTTATCTGAAACATATATCATGGAACGTGGGACAGAGGGAAATCATAACTAGGGACATTTTTTTAATTTTTTTTTTTTATGAAAGATCCCTGTAAAAATGATTGCCAGGCATTCTGGGTATATACAGATCAGGCCAAACTACCCTGATCTCCTGGCTATCTGGGTTATTTTTTGTTTTACTTCAGAAGATCACTTTTACAGGGTAACTCATAAAGCCAGCTATGTGCATTTTCTTCTACAAATATGTCTGAGTGGCCTTCATGATTTTTTTAACATACTTTTTTTTTATGTGTAAATGAACAGAACTGATTTTTTTTGTCTGATAACTTCTTATCATAATGTTTTCATTGTCTATAAATAGTCAACAGAGTCATGGTGATCTATAAATTCTCAAAATACAACATTTTGCTATATTATGTCTTTTTAGAATTTTTGATAATTTGAGAGTATATTGACATAGAATAACATATTTTTTGAAAGGTTAAATCATATTATATAATATTATGGTACATGTTAAAAAAAATATAAAAAATTATGCATTTTAGGAATATCTTATAAATTAGCTCCCTCCCTTGATCCTCCCGGAAACCTCATCCGTTTGGGTTATTTGCTTAAAAAATTTGCCATTGTCACCGACAAATTGATAATCTTCAAGAAATTGAAAAGTTAAAGTTTGTGATACACTTGTAATACTTACCAGTCAAAATATTGAGCAATTTTCTTTTTGTTGAGGGCAGTATATACAATGTATGTACACGTATATTTTCAAATTGTCTTCATGTTCGGAGGTCGCGGACATGTACACCTGTGTCAGTACTAACGTTAGCTGCCAGAAACCATCTTCGCTCGCAAAGAAACTTATGTCCCTGGGGAGCTTTAAACTTTCTTTTCTCTTTTGATCTCTGTCTGATAGACTATATAAATGGATTAGTATGTACCGTTAGTACTGTTTTATACAAGACTATGTTTGTCGCCAACCTATAGCCTTTAGAACAATGGCTGGCTGGAGGATTGTGAATCATTTTTCATTTATAACAAGCTCCTTAGACATTTTACCTTTAAAAATTATAAGGCTTTTGAGTTAAAATGTCATCTATCTTCAGCTATGTTGAGGTTCTAATGCAAATTACAATATTAAAAAAAAAAAAAAAAAAAAAGACAGTTAAACTCAAATTCAATACTTCATTCAGCATTAGTGTTATTATCCCTATAGAAACTTTAATTGTGTAAGATAAAAGGAAACAATTCCCTTTAGTGCAAAAATGTACAATTGAAATCTGTCATTACTCAGGATGATATACAAGAGGCCCGATGGGCTTGTATTACTCATCTGCTTCTACTGCAAATTTGAATTTGATCGGGGTCATATATGCAAATGCTGACCTGATTATCACTTTATTCAAATATATAACAGTAGGCAAGGCTAGCTGTATTCAGTCAAATTAATTTGTCATCCTTCATTCCAACTTACATGTACTACTGGCAATGCGAGATCTCTTGGTTATTGAGAAGCTGTCTTTTAAAAGATTTTAGCATCTTTGACTCCTGTGACCTTGAATGTAGGTCAAGGTCATTCAACCTTATACATATGTAACCTGGGGGCTTCTCCCCAGCATGCATCAGTAGACTGTCTAACATCAGGTCTTTGGGCCTCTTGGTTATTGGGAAGAATTTCTTTAAAGCGAAAAAGCAGACACTGGACAGACGCAGCACCATGGTATAAGCTGACTTGTCCTTTGGGTGTGTGAGCTAATAAACTATTGTGCATGCGTTTAGCAAACACTGCATACAGAATACATTTTTATTCTATTGATCACGTTCATGGATTTGAGTAAATTAAGTTTTAAAACCTCATTGAAAAAATTCCCAATACATATATATATACATGTATAACTAAAGCAACCTCCTGCTGTGCCTCTTTGTAACGCTTGAATGCTATGACGTCATGACCTGAAAGTTCTTCCTGCCTCTAATGTGTCCCTGTAATGTTCCTGTTATCTAACAAGTGTCCTTGGTGAGTACCAACGCCTACTACTGTCTATTTATATCATGTCATGGACACAAATCCTCTGTCAAGGTTCATTCCGTTTCTTCTTTATTGACTGTCTCTACAGTTCTAGTCTGATAATATAATGTCCTGAATGTACTTTGGGTTTAATCCTTAAATGTAGTAGATCCAAGAAATTCTAAATTTAAATCCTCTCTTTCTTAACACACAAAGAGCTCCAGAAAATACTAGACACAAGTTTCTAGACAAAAAAGAAGGTTGAATCCTTAAATTTTCTACAGTACAAATTGAAGTCCCTTTCTTCCTATCATAACCTCTGGAATACTCCATAAAAAGACCTGATTATTCTTCAGAATGATATGTTAAATTATTTTTTAATAGTTCTAAGAAATTAAAATTTAAAATAACATTTTATTATCAAACAATCCCAGGATGCAGACAATTGTTTTTTCCGTGATCATCATTCTGACAGAGTACTTGTCAATCTAATTTTTTGTCCTTACCTACTTTATATTTACAAATTACATATTGAACAAATGTCCATTTCTCAATTAGTAATACATGATAATGTTATAATTTTTAGCTGATAGAACTCAGTACACACGTGTACCTGTGGTCATTAACACCTCTCTGTACACATGTGTACCTGTGTTCATTGACACCACTCTGTACACATGTGTACCTGTGGTCATTGACACCACTCTGTACACATGTGTACCTGTGGTCATTCACACCTCTCTGTACACATGTGTACCTGTGGTCAGTCACACCACCCTATACACATGTGTACCTGTGGTCATTGACACAACTCTGTACACACGTGTACCTGTGGTCATTGACACCACTCTGTACACATGTGTACCTGTGGTCATTGACACCACTCTGTACACATGTGTACCTGTGGTCAGTCACACCTCTATGTACACACGTGTACCTGTGGTCATTGACACCACTCTGTACACATGTGTACCTGTGGTCATTGACACCACTCTGTACACATGTGTACCTGTGGTCATTGACACCACTCTGTACACACGTGTACCTGTGGTCATTGACACCAATCTGTACACATGTGTACCTGTGGTCATTGACACCACTCTGTACACATGTGTACCTGTGGTCATTGACACCTCTCTGTACACATGTGTACCTGTGGTCATTGACACCACTCTGTACACATGTGTACCTGTGGTCATTGACACACCTCTCTGTACACATGTGTACCTGTGGTCATTAACACCTCTCTGTACACATGTGAACCTGTGGTCATTCACACCACTCTGTACACATGTGAACCTGTGGTCATTGACACCAATCGGTACACATGTGTACCTGTGGTCATTGACACACCTCTCTGTACACATGTGTACCTGTGGTCATTGACACCTCTCTGTACACATGTGTACCTGTGGTCATTGACACGTCTCTGTATACATGTGTACCTGTGGTCATTGACACCACTCTGTACACACGTGTATCTGTGGTCATTCACACCACCCTGTACACATGTGTACCTGTGGTCATTGACACCTCTCTGTATACATGTGTACCTGTGGTCATTGACACCTCTCTGTACACATGTGTTACTGTGGTCATTGACACCACTCTGTACACATGTGTACCTGTGGTCATTAACACCACTCTGTACACATGTGTACCTGTGGTCAGTCACACATCTCTGTACACATGTGTACCTGTGGTCATTGACACCACTCTGTACACATGTGTACCTGTGGTCATTGACACCACTTTGTACACATGTGTACCTGTGGTCATTGACACATCTCTGTACACATGTGTACATGTGGTCATTGACACCACTCTGTACACACGTGTACCTGTGGTCATTGACACCTCTCTGTACACATGTGTACCTGTGGTCATTGACACATCTCTGTACACATGTGTACCTGTGGTCATTGACACTTCTCTGTACACATGCATACATGTGGTCATTGACACCACTCTGTACACATGTGTACCTGTGGTCATTGACACCACTCTGTACACATGTGTACCTGTGGTCATTGACACTTCTCTGTACCCATGCGTACCTGTGGTCATTGACACACCTCTCTGTACACATGTGTACCTGTGGTCATTGACACTTCTCTGTACACAGGTGTACCTGTGGTCATTGACACCACTCTGTACACATGTGTACCTGTTGTCAGTCACACCTCTCTGTACACATGTGTACCTGTGGTCATTGACACACCTCTCTGTACACATGTGTACCTGTGGTCATTGACACTTCTCTGTACACATGCGTACCTGTGGTCATTGACACACCTCTCTGTACACATGTGTACCTGTGGTCATTGACACCTCTCTGTACACATGTGTACCTGTGTTCATTGACACCTCTCTGTACACATGTGTACCTGTGGTCATTGACACCATTAACTAATCGCTTAATTAGCTAAAACTAATCTACTCCACACTAAAATAACCCAATATACAGTCAATACTAAAAGTTTCATGTATGCTTTTACGACGACTCTCCGAAAGTTTGAGATTTTCCTTTTAGATTTTAGATTCAAAGTGAATAAATAATTGCGGGAATCGTGAAGAAATCCAATTATTATTTGTGGTCTTGAATATGATAAGTTTTAAGACACTGCTATCCTTGTTTCTCGGGAGTTTATAAGATATAATTCCATACCTGCCGTTTTACACATTTTTGTCACGGTCAGTGTATAGGCTATTGGCAGTGTATCATCACCTTTAACAAAGAACTTAAAGTTTTCAGAAGACATGTAGAGTTTTATTTGATATTACAGGAGAGTACACCATGACATCCAGCCGCTACTCTGTTCCGGTTTCTTTGACAACTTGCTGCCCATTCTCCGTACGGGAGGCCCACCTACTTCCTCTGGTTCCGAGTCACTGACTTCTGTATCCGACTCAGCCTCCGAATCCACTGCCACTCCGGCAAGGCGTGTGATGAACTTTGAACTGAACAAATCACCACCTTCACCTTCACTGTAAAGACATAATAATATAAACATTGAATTAGAAATTAAAATAAGTGGACTCCATGTATTGCACAACATTACAAGTCTGGGAGATTTTCTCTGCTGATATTTAACCCTTTCAACCCTAAGAAACTTTAGTGGACTCTGCCATTTTTTCATAAGTTGAAGTCCAATACGGTCAGTAGGGGTGAAAGGGTTAAATAACAAGAGGCCCATGGGCCTTAATGGTCACCTGAGATTTGAAATATTTCAGTTTATTTAATTGACCCTTTTTGCCCCCCCCCCCCCCTATCAGCCCCTAGGGGTCAGCCAGGGCCAACATATGCATATTATTAAACTTTCATTCCATGCTGAAAATGTAAACCAGAATGAATTCCAATAGAAATCAAAACAAATCAGTCAAAAATGTGATTTCCCTATATAAACTATAGTAAAATTTACCCCCTCCCCAGGGGGAAACTTGTAACCCCAGGGTCATGAAATTTAAAATTTCAATAAAGCACCATAAGACCCATCAAACTGTCATCCCATGCTGACAATGTGTACAAAATTAGAATGAATTCCAAAACAAATAAAACAAATAAAAGTCAAAAATGTGATTTCCCTTTAAAACTATAGTAAAGTTTACCCCCGCCCCAGGGGCAAACTTGAGACCCCAGGGTCATGAAATTCACAATTTTGGTAAAGCACCTTCAGACCCTACCATCTATGAAGTGTATTTGATTCTATCATATCTGAGAGTAGAGAAGAAGATTTGTGAAATTTCAGTCAATTTGGCCCTTTTTAGCCCCGCCCATCAGCCCCTGGGGGTCAGTCAGGGCCAACATGTGCATGCCATCAAACTGTCATCCCATGCTGACAATGTTTACAAAATTAGAATGAATTCCAATAGAAATAAAATAAATTAAAGTCAAAAAAGTGATATCCCTATATAAACTATAGTAAAGTTTAGCCCCTCCCCAGGGGCAAACGTGAAACCCCTGGGTCATGAAATTTACAATTTTGGTAAAACACCTTAAGACCCTTCCATCCATAAAGAGTGTTTGATTCCAGCATATCTGAGAGTAGAGAAGAAGATTTTTGAAGTTTTAGTCAATTTGGCCCTTTTAAGCCCCGCCCATCAGCCCCTGGAGGTCAGTCAGGGCCAACATGTGCATGCCATCAAACTG
This sequence comes from Pecten maximus, assembly GCF_902652985.1. Lineage (NCBI taxonomy): Eukaryota > Metazoa > Mollusca > Bivalvia > Pectinida > Pectinidae > Pecten > Pecten maximus. Next base: position 34,922,519 of record NC_047030.1, on the reverse strand, counting down.
TCATCCCATGCTGACAATGTTTACAAAATTAGAATGAATTCCAATAGAAATAAAATCAATTAAAGTCAAAAATGTGATTTCCCTATATAAACTATAGTAAAGTTTACCCCCTCCCCAGGGACAAACGTGAAACCCTTAGGTCATGAAATTTACAATTTTGGTAAAGCACCTTAAGACCCTTCCATCTATGAAGAATGTTTGATCCCAGCATATCTGAGAGTAGAGAAGAAGATTTTTGAAGTTTTAGTCAATTTGACCCTTTTTGGCCCCGCCCCTCAGGCCCCTGAGGGGTGGGGACCATATAATTTACAATTTTGGTTGACCTTTAGCCATAGAAGCTTCCTGCCAAATTTCATAGAATTTGGTTGGTGGGTTTTGGAGAAGAAGTCGAAAATGTAAATTGTTTACGGACGCACGACGGACGACGACGACGGACGACGCACGACGACGGACAAAAGGGGATTAGAATAGGTCACTGGAGACTTTGTCTCAGGTGACCTAAAAAACATTACAAAGTAATATGTGATAAAGACTGAAACAAACAGCCAAATTATAATCATGCAGAAAGAATCTTGTCACTCAAAAGTGGTTGTCTTGTAATACTCTTATTAAGTATTATGTATTTTACGACAATTTGAATTCAAGGTACATCAACTTATATTAATCATTCTTGTTGAGCGATATAAAACACATTGGATATACCAGAGGGAAAACTCATGTCGTCAGACCGGTGTCATGCATAATATATACCCCCCTACCAAAAGGCATCCGGGTACTTTTTATGCATGACACCGGTTGCCTTAATAATCAATATTGCCAATATCCATACACTTCTTTTTTTCTTTATCAAAGAAAAAAAAACTTTGTTTAAGAAACATTTTTCTCTTGCCTACTCTAACTTGTTACGAAATTTCATATCAGACTCCCATTTCTTCTTCTTTTTTTCAATTTAGAAGCTTAAGAAAAACTGTAAAATTGGATATACTGGTCATTTAATATATATTTTTACATCTAATATAACACAAGGTGAAATTAGAGCCTTCTGTAAACAGACTGACATACATCTAAATCACAAAGGTGAAACACCTAGGCCTAGAGGTTAATGCCTTAGAGCAGCTTATTGAAGGAGAACCGGAGCGAGGTCAGCGACTTGTCCAGGGTCATTCAAGTTAAAAGTAGGCCAAGGGATCTTCATCTGATTGATGGCTTAAAACAGATTAAAAACAAGTGGTTGACTTGGAATCAGAGTAAGAGTATATTCGATGCATTTCTTAAGTACAGTTCACTCCTAAACTGGATATTTTATGACCCATATAATTTTTTATATACAATATTGTCACAGCTAGGAGCTTGAAACTTTCCGTGACCCAGAATGTCATTTTGTCGGTCATTGAACGTATGTGTCAAGCCCCTTTGCATATAAAGCATAGATGTATTTGGTCCTTTTCAAAAATACAGACGGTCATTGAACATAAAGATCAAGTTCCGTGCCTATATAGAGTTTAAATGTACTTGTATTTAGTCCTTTTTCAAAAGACAGAGATTTGTCTGAATCATATATATTTTAACTTTATCATTCAAACATTTCATAAATGAGATGAAATATAACCAAAATAAGATACCTGTTAAATAACAGTTCATTGAATAAACTGTAAAAGAAAACAGAAACACAAGATATGTATTAGTGAAACGGCAAAATACTTGGGCAAGACCAATCCCTAACAGAGACTTAATTCCCCTGGACAACTTGGTGCCCACATTGAATGATCTTTACCCAGCTGTAGATTTTCCATGGAAAAATAAATTGAAGGTTAATTTTCCATGGATATCCATGGAATTCCATGGAAATTTCACCCTGGAAGTTCAGGGTGTGTGTAAGACTGAATCTGTCCCTACTTTTCTCATTTTTCCTCTTTTCCTCACTTTGTTTAAATTATCTGTCCTTAAAAATAAATGGACACAGCTAAAGGGACAAAGGGAACCTGAACCACATCAAGTTGAGAAATATCCTTTCAGTATCAACATCCGGTGGCCAAGTGGTTAAGGTGTCCAGACACCATATCACTATAGCCCTCCTGCACCTCGAAACCTACGTGGGGCAGTTACCAGGGACTGACCGTAGCCCGGTGGTTTTTCTCCGGGTACTCCGGCTTTCCTCCACCTCCAAACCTGACACGTCCTTAAATCACCCTGGCTGTTAATAGGACGTTAAACTAAATTAATCAAACCAATGCCACCTATGGCCCGGCCATTTTGTTTTGCCGATCAGACTCACAATTGGATTGGCACAACTAGGGACTATGAGGAATATATATTAAAAGTTTGAGAAAAAATCTTCCTGGACTACAAGAAATATTGATAACAACGATTTTGACAGGTAGGTGGATGGATGGAGGACATATGATTGACCAGACATAATAAGACGATTTCCAATACGCCGCCATCTGATGATGATGAGCTAAAAATATGTTCTTATGATCAGGACAAGAATTTTAGACAGATTTCCATCTAAACATCTAATCAAGATGTAAAATCTCTCAACTGAGAAATAATGGAACCTGTTTTTATTTTTCGTGATTACAGAGCGCTAATAAAATTTCTGTTTGAAAGTCTACACAAACAGCTGAAACATATAAAATTAACACAGGGGGATACAATTAAATATAATATATCAGATATTAAGTTTCGAATTACCGACAAGAAACATTAAAACATAGCAAAGACATCTCTGATGTTCATGCACCAAGGATTTTCGACGTGAATGACCGATTAAGCATGTGAATGACCGAGTAAATATGCAGTTATGCAACACTGGTATTTTTTATAAGAAAAACAGCGTGTTCCAGTGGTATAGATCTTGCGTATGGGAATGACATCTATTTCTTACACAATCTGTGTTAATTGCCGACACACTTACCCACAGTACGCATACCGAACACCTGTACCCTATACAAAACACCAGCCGAGGGAGGCAACCTTGACCCACTGACCTTGACCCAGTAACTTAATGTACACACCACTACAGTCTAGCTCCAATATATTATGTATGAAATGTGTATGCATATGAGGCTAAGAGAGAAGTATTGAGGGAGGGACGATGATTATATATAATATAGCTATCGTTTACAAAATTTAGGTGTTGAAGGAAGGGCAATGATTATAGATAATATAGCTACCGTTTACAAAATTGAGGTGTTGAAGGAGGGATGATGATTATATATAATATAGCTACCGTTTACAAAATTTAGGTGTTGAAGGAGGGACAATGATTATATATAATATAGCTACCGTTTACAAAATTGAGATATTGAAGGAGGGACGATGATTATATATAATATAGCTACCGTTTACAAAATTGAGGTGTTGAAGGAGGGATGATGATTATATATAATATAGCTACCGTTTACAAAATTGAGACATAGAAGGAAGGACAATGATTATATATAATATAGCTATCGTTTATAAAATTGAGGTATTGAAGGAAGGGCAATGATTATATATAATATAGCTACTGTTTACAAAATTGAGATATTGAAGGAGGGATGATGATTTTATATAATATAGCTATCGTTTACAAAATTGAGGTGTTGAAGGAGGGATGATGATTATATATAATATAGCTACCGTTTACAAAATTGAGACATTGAAGGAGGGACAATGATTATATATAATATAGCTACCATTTACAAAATTGAGGTATAAAAAGGAGAAACGATGATTATGTGTGATACAAGGAAAATTTACAAAATCTCCTCCATTATAATCAACTTGGAAAGTCAAAAATCTTCGTGTCAACTTATATATTAGAATCCTTATCCTATTTTGGACATGTTTTTCCCCCCCTTTCACTCTTCCTTCAAAACATTTAATAACTTTATATAGCAGGAGCAACCTGTAATTGTCAAAATCCAAGATGGCCGCCTGTCGGCCATGTTATTTTCTGATCTGTCCCAAAATGCAATATGCACAACTAGGGACCAAGGGGAACTTACATATGAAATTTGAGAAAGATCCCTTTAGTTCTTTATCAGAAATAGCGATAACAAACCTCAATTGTCAAAATCCAAGATGGCCGCCTGTCAGCCATGTTGTTTTCCGATTTGTCCTGAAATGCAATATACATAACTAGGCACCAAGGGGAACTTACATATGAAATATGAGAAAGACCCCTTCAGGACTTTCTGAGAAATAGAGATAACAAACTTCAATTGTCAAAATCCAAGATGGCCACCTGTCAGCCATGTTGTTTTCTGATCGGTCACAAAATACAATATGCAAAACTAGGGACCAAAAGGAACGTCCATATGAAATTGTAAGAATTGTTTATGTAGGGACAGATGGATGGAATGATGGATGGATGGTCAGAGACTACAGACCATGGACTTAGGGCACCATAATCAAACAAAACTTAATGAAAAACTTTCAAGCACTGCCACAACTATATATGGCTGCTCCTCAGGAAAGTTTATTTTTGAAACGACGACATCACAAATAACATGACATCACAATAAACATACGCTCACAAAACAAGTTGATAAAACTGTGCCATATCTACTATGGTCTGTTGAGACAGGTTTGAATATTTTTCTAGTTGATCCTCTTTTACAATATATATATATTTCTCTCGGTACAACTACGACAGGAAATTCAATCCGAAGATAGAGATTTGAATTTCCTGTCGTAGTTGTACCGAGAGAAATATATATAATATATGTACAATTCGTATCCATGTATGTAAATACATTGCGATCCAGGTATTCTATATCAACTTATAGACGACTTCTACAATGATCATGTCAGGGTATCGGGCCGACCATCACTTCGCCATTGAAACGTTTTTTTTTAAGAATGCCGATGTGGCGCAGCGGTATAGGCTGCGGATATTTCTGGCTAGGCGATTGGGTGCCGTAGATCGTGAGTTTGAGGCCCGGTCAGGGCACGAGTCAAAAAGTTGTCTTCCTTCGTCATTTGTGTTTCTAAGTATATATATATATATATATATATACAACGGATACTACATGATCCTCGTAGTACTAAAAGATGGTGTACTCTTATAAAGTGGCACTCAATGATGCTTTAAGTCAGATGTACAAAGTACACGGTTTTACTCTGAAGATTTGTTTTACGACGCTTCTACCCCTCACAACTGCAGGGTCCTATGAGGACAGAAATTCTGATGAATAAATTATTTCAAGGAAAAAGTACAACATTTGTGATTCTGACCCGCGGCGTATTTAAGCAAAGTACGATATTATATCTTACTTTTAGCATTATTATTCGAATTTGGCAATTAAACTCCATCTCTGAACAGCTATTCAATGTTAATACGACTTTAAAGAAATACATCAGGGGTCTCTTAGTAGCAGTATGATAGGGCCTCCCCCGGTAATAATAGGGGCTCTCTTCTAGTAATTCATGGTGATGGACTTGGACCATATAGTGAGATACAAACATAGAAATGTCACATGTACTCTCTATGAACAGGTAAATCTGGCCGAGTAACCTGATTAATAAAACTTATATCTTAGGGATTTTGTCACAAAAACATTACACAAAGTTCAGGGCAGTACGTATATATAGTTAAGATGCGCAAGATTTTTCTCTTGTAACACCAGAGTATACTTCAAGATTTATCTAACAGATAATTGTTTTGTAAATAACACATAAGGGGCAATAACTCTGTTTAATAAACCAATGATGTTACAATCTTCATTTTTATATTTGAGACAGTTTATCTGATATTTTACATCAATTGTTTATCTGACATTTTACATGAATTGTTTATCTGACATTTTACATCAATTGTTTATCTGATATTTTACACGAATTGTTTATCTGACATTTTACATCAATTGTTTATCTGACATTTTACATCAATTGTTTATCTGACATTTTACATCAATTGTTTATCTGATATTTTACACTAATTGTTTATTTAATATTTTACACCAATTGTTTATCTGACATTTTACATCAATTGTTTATCTGACATTTTACACTAATTGTTTATCTGACATTTTACACTAATTGTTTATTTAATATTTTACACCAATTGTTTATTTAATATTTTACATCAATTGTTTCTCTGACATTTTACACTAATTGTTTATTTAATATTTTACACCAATTGTTTATCTGACATTTTACATCAATTGTTTATCTGACATTTTACACCAATTGTTTATCTGATATTTTACACCAATTGTTTATCTGACATTTTACACCAATTGTTTATCTGACATTTTACATCAATTGTTTATCTGACATTTTACACCAATTGTTTATCTGACATTTTACACCAATTGTTTATCTGATATTTTACACCAATTGTTTATCTGACATTTTACATCCAATTGTTTATCTGACATTTGCTACATCAATGTTTTATATCTGGACATTTACATCAATTGTTATCTGATACTTACACCATTGTCTTATCTAACAGTTACATCCATTGTTTATCTGACATTTACATCAATTGTTTTATCTTGACATTTTACACATTGTTTATCTGATATTTTACACCAATTGTTTATCTGACATTTTACATCCAATTGTTTATCTGACATTTTACATCAATTGTTTATCTGACATTTTACACAATTGTTTATCTGAACATTTACACCAATTGTTTATCTGACATTTTACCATCAATTGTTTATCTGACATTTTACATCAATTGTTTATCTGACATTTACACCAATTGTTTATCTGACATTTTACACCAATTGTTTATCTGACATTTTACATCAATTGTTTATCTGACATTTTACACCAATTGTTTATCTGATATTTTACATCAATTGTTTATCTGACATTTTACACCAATTGTTTATCTGATATTTTACACCAATTGTTTATCTGACATTTTACACCAATTGTTTATCTGACATTTTACATCAATTGTTTATCTGACATTTTACACCAATTGTTTATCTGATACTTTACACCAATTGTTTATCTAACATTTTACACCAATTGTTTATCTGATATTTTACACCAATTGTTTATCTAACATTTTACACCAATTGTTTATCTGACATTTTACACCAATTGTTTATCTGACATTTTACATCAATTGTTTATCTGACATTTTACACCAATTGTTTATCTGATATTTTACACCAATTGTTTATCTGATATTTTACACCAATTGTTTATCTGATATTTTACACCAATTGTTTATCTGACATTTTACATCAATTGTTTATCTGACATTTTACACCAATTGTTTATCTGATATTTTACACCAATTGTTTATGTCATTTTACATCAATTGTTTATCTAACATTTTACACCAATTGTTTATCTGATATTTTATGAATGAAGTTCAAGGTCATTCAATTGAACAATCATGAAAGCCCTTCACTCCCCATGGTATAGGCCCTATATCTTGTCTCTATAGGCCTCTTGGTTATTGAGAAGAAGTAGAAAATGTAAACTGTTTACGAATAGATGACTGTGATGCTGAAACATGAAAACAGACAAAAGGTGAGTAGAAATAGGTCACTGTGTCTCAGGTGACCTGAAAATAAGATAATCATTGTCTGGCTATGTCATGATTTCTGCTTTTGCTTCAAACTTTTGGTAAAACTATAAAAATATGACCCATATCCTATATATGAAAACAAGCTTTACAAAATATCACTGCTGCCTGTCGATCTGCTCTAGTGAGAAAAAGAGGGCACCGTTTAGTTGATAAAAAACAGGTGTGTTTATATATACACCTTATCTGTCTCTGAATCCTTAACACCAGATGGCAACAAATCTACATAAAATTTCGAAATTATATCTAATTCGGTCATATATATATACCATGTCTAGCAGAAAAATTTGGTGAAAATATGTCATTGACCTAATTTTTTTATCTATACAGCCTTCATGCATGTTTTTGTTTGTAGCTTTCACCCAATGAACAGTCATTGTTATTTTCGGGTGAAGTCTGCTTGTAGTAGCTGGTGGCTACCTCACTGAACACAAGGAAGACGCGACACATGTCATACTCAGCAATTTGAGTACAGTGTCTTGCTCAAGGACACATGCAACCACAACAACATGGTTTATACATATCAACATATCATTTCCATATCAATATATCATTTACATATCAATATATCAACTTCCTGATCCAATTAGTCCGGGTGAAGAGACTGAACCACACACCTCAGGGCCTTCACCTGGAGTTATATTACATTGTATTAAGACATGCTCTACCAACTGATCGACCTCGGAGAAGGCCATTGTATCCATTTATTCTCTGTAATAATGACTTCTTAGATACACCTAGAATTGTACAACTTACCAATAACACTGTACACAAACACATGATACCTGTGGATATACATATATAGTAGTAGCCTTTATCCCAGACTTGTGGTTATTAAGAAGAAGTGGAAAATGTAAATTGTTTACGATGCAAAGTAGACGAAGCTTAAACATTCTTGCATGGTAGACCTGCACTTAAGCATGCTACTGGTCCAATATCATGACCCTATAGGCCTCTTAGTCAATGTTTAGAAGACTCTGCTTAAATGTTTTAAGCATATTTAATCCCTGCGAACTTGAATAGAGGTCAAGGTAATTCATTTAAACAAATTAGGCAGCTCTTCATCTCAGCATGCTATAGGCATCCAATATCAGGTTTCTGGGCCTCTTGATGATCAAGAAGTTGTTTACAGATTTTAATATACTTAACCCTGTAGCCTTAAATGTAGGTCAAGGTCATTCATTACAACAAACTTTTCAGCCCTTCATTCCAGCATGCTACAAGCCCAGTATCTTAACCCTTGGCCTCTTGAGTATTTGGAAGTTATTTAAAGATTCTGGCACGTTTGACCCCTATGACCTTGAAAGTAGGTCAATGTTATTTTTTAGAGCACAGTAAGTAGCCTTTATCTGAGCCTCTTGGTTACTGAGAAGAAGTGGAAAATGTAAATTGTTTGCGATGCACTGTATACTTCATCTCATGTGACCTTACAATAGGGTCATCAACATTTGGATCAAAATTATCAATCACAAGATATTAAAACCAAGAACAAAATAAGGGAGAATGCTAATTACCAAATGTAGGCCTAATTCAAAAAGACTTGATAGAACGGGAACAGACTTATTGCCTAATAAGGCTTGGTTCCAAAAGACTTGATAGAAAGGAGTGGGCCGGGGGCCGGGGCTTATTGCCTAATAAGGCTTGGTTCCAAAAGACTTGATAGAAAGGAGTGGGCCGGGGGCCGGGGCTTATTGCTGAATTGGCTCTGGTTTCAAAAGACTTGATAGAATTGGGAGGGGCTTATTGCTGGGTTAAGCTTCGTTCCACTTAAAGACTTCATAACAAGGAAAGGGGCTTATTGCAGAATTAGCTCTGGTTTCAAAAGACTTGATAGAATCGGGATGGGCTTATTGGTGAATTAATTAGGCTTGGTTCCAAAAGACTTGATAGAAACTAGGGGAGAGACTTATTGCTGAATGCACACCTGGTTCCTTATTGCCAGTCAAGAATGATACCTTAGACCATGCATGTGTTTTTTTTTCTCCAGGCACCTTTGTATATTTTTATCCTGACCAACAAGATTAATTACCATAAGTTAATTTATACATATATATATAAATAAATAGACGGTTTACTGTTATTGCATTGAAATAAGCTCAGTTCCTCACTTAGACATTATCGTGGGACAAATATGGTCAAAAAAAAACCCAAACAATTATCTAATCTAATTTGTATTCAATGGACAGTATACTAAAACCACCAAATAATGTTTTCTTACAAAGATCAGAAGAAACCAGAGAAACCCGTAAAATTGACATTTGATCTACTCTCACATAAACAGAAGACAATGTCACACAACCTTTAATGAAGCTATATAAATACTCACTCATTAGGTAACGGATAATCACTGGTAATTATCTAGGGAGGCTCTCAGACCTTGACCTTTACTTCCTCGGCAATTATCCGTCTCCGTAAATAGCCCACGTTTATCTAACATTATGAGGCCCGGAGGATATATCCCATACCTGTTGTATATGTCGTATATAAACCGTCAGGATTGGAGATTTTAGTAGTTGTTGATTACCTTTCCAAATGAAAAGTTACTTAAATAACGATATAATTTTCATAAAGGTCAATAAAAAATTGTTAAAATCAGAATTAGTTGCTATTTCATGACCTGTTTATACTGTTAGCTGGTACAATCAAAGTAATCTGGGCTGTTTGGTGACAGGTTTATCGTCATAAAGGTTTTTTTTTCATTAAAGGGGCATTCCTTCATTTGGACATCAGAAACATGAAAAATTTCTATTAATAAAATCTATGCCTGAATGAGGATTATATGAATTTTTGTGCCTACCACTAATGAAAGTAAAGCCGAAATGTACAGAAAAATGACATTTGGTACACAAATACCGTCCGCCTTTGTGGTAATTATAAGTTACGCATCGAGTCAAATTGAGAATTTTTATGATTTATTAGTTGAAGCACTTTGATTTCCCTTGAGAGTTAAACTGCTGCATTAATTTAAAGATTATAACTTTTACTACTTGGGAAAAATACATATTTCCCATTAACCTTTTTTTTGGCGACAAACACTTTATTTAAACAAAGGAATGTCACTTTCATGTCTTGCTGGTTTAGATTTAAGTTTATTCACTTTTTATCCATCAATTATATCCCATGCCTGATAGTTCAGCATAATTAATATATCAAACAGTCCTGCAAAAAAATCATCCCTGCTATAATCGAGTCAGAACATTGGCCGCCTGAGGTTATTTTATGATAATGGATCGCCGAAGTATGCGAGATAGTACAAATGCCCTTGATCAACTTTAGGCTAGGTCAGGTCACACAGGGTCATAAACACCATGATAGGTCAAATGTCTAGTATATGTCTTCCAAGTTTGTGAAGTGAATGAACTTGACCTACTTTCAAGGTCATATGATGGTAAATGCAGAAATGGGCTAGTACAAAATTGTATGTAATAAAAAACAAGAGGCCCAAAGGGCCTTAACAGTCACCTGAGATTTGAAATATTTCGGCCAACTAAATTGACCCTTTTTGGCCCCACCCATCAGTCCTAATGGGATCAGTCTATGAAGAGTATTTGATTCTAACATAGTCCCTGGGGGTCAACCAGGGCCAACATGTACATAACATCAAACTGTAATCCCATGCATGCTGATAATTTGAACCAAGTTAGAATGAATTCCAATACAAATCCAACAAATAATAGTCAAAAATGTGATTTCCCTATATAAACTATAATAAAGTTTACCCCCTCCCCAGGGGCAAACGTGAGACCCCAGGGTCATGTAATTCACAATTTTGGTAAAGCACCTTAAGACCCTTCCATCTATGAAGAGTATTTGATTCTACCATATCTGAGAGTAGAGAAGAAGATTTTTGAAATTTTAGTCAATTTGACCCTTTTTGGCCCCGCCCACCAGCCCCTGGGGGTCAATTAGGGCCAACATGTACATACCATCAAACTGTCATCCCATGCTGATAATTTGATACAAGTTAGAATGAATTCCAATAGAAATCCAACAAATAATAGTCAAAAATGTGATTTCCCTATATAAACTATAGTAAAGTTTACCCCCTCCCCAGGGGCAAACGTGAGACCCCAGGGTCATGCAATTCACAATTTTAGTAACGCACCTTAAGACCCTTCCATCTATGAAGAGTATTTGATTCTACCATATCTGAGAGTAGAGAAGAAGATTTTTGAAATTTTAGTCAATTTGACCCTTTTTGGCCCCACCCACCAGCCCCTGGGGGTCAATTAGGGCCAACATGTACATACCATCAAACTGTCATCCCATGCTGATAATTTGATACAAGTTAGAATGAATTCCAATACAAATCCAACAAATAATAGTCAAAAATGTGATTTCCCTATATAAACTATAGTAAAGTTTACCCCCTCCCCAGGGGCAAACGTGAGACCCCAGGGTCATGCAATTCACAATTTTGGTAAAGCACCACAAGACCCTTTCATCTATAAAGAGTATTTGATTCTACCATATCTGAGAGTAGAGAAGAAGATTTTTGAAATTTTAGTCAATTTGACCCTTTTTGGCCCCACCCCTCAGGCCCCTGGGGGGCAGGGACCATATAATTCACAATTTTTGTTGACCTTCAGCCATAGAAACTTTCTGCCAAATTTCATTGAATTTTGTTAAGTGGTTTTGGAGAAGAAGTCGAAAATGTAAAAAGTTTACGGACGCACGACGGACGACGCACGACGACGGACAAAAGGCGATTAGAAAAGGTCACTTGAGACTTCGTCTCAGGTGACCTAAAAATGTAGATACATAATGGGTACGAGTGACGTATCGGATATATCACACTAGTGCGTAGCACGAGTGTGATATATGCGATACGTCACGAGTTGGACCAATCAGAAATGCCATGTGATATTTCAGATATCACATATTTCATATTTGAAATATCACAAGGTATGCAATATATCGCCAACAAAAGATCAAAGAAAAACCGAGGCGTCATTGGATAAATATATATTGACAGAATTAATCAACTGACATAAAATTTTTAAAAGGATCCGTCCAGCATTTCTGTTTAACAGAGAGATATATGGAGGAAGGGATTCGGGCACATGAACACCGCCAGATTAACGGCCATAATAATCAACCGAAAAGCATCCAACTTAACATTTTTAAAGCGGATTATAAAAACGCTGACTTTTTTTACATCTTGTATGAATTTGATAAAATATCTGAAAAAGGTTTCTAATAGGTTTTTGTAGTCATGCTTGATAATTTCAGCTGCATTAACAGCCCTGTATCCAGTTAGTTTCAAATTCTACACAAAATCAACCGTCAAATTAATCAGAATGTCTCATAATTCAATCAGGTCTGACCAATAAATCTCGGAGACTTTATCAGATGAAGGCTGTAATAAAATGAAAATAGATTGGATTCTCTGTAGATGCAATTAATTTAGGGATCAACTTTAAAAAGAACCTGGGCTATTAATATTTATGCCCTGATGTAGATATGAATACATAGAACGGAAATGTCAGTAGGCCAAATAAAATATAGTGCATTACCGCAGGGCAGTAGGCCAGTTACTTATACAGAAAAAACCTAAGGCAGCTAGATCTCAAGTCTTAAAATCGAGAAATCCAGGTCAATTGGTTCAAACCTCATTCTCTATAGAGTCTTTAGCTATTAAACCTTCAAATAAAAGTACATTTCATCCTAATAAAGTTTTATCCTAAAAAAAAAAAAAGTTAAGGCATATGGCCAAAACTGGATTTTAATAATGAATCCCTAGAAACGTTTGTTGACCTTATCATACTTAAATCTGTTGCTCTACTGAACTCAGTTAAAATATACATTAAGGTCAGTCCATGTAGGCTAAACAGATCTTTATACGTCATTAATATGTAAATTTAGGGCTGCTAAGTCACGATTTTAATCAAAATTATCTAAATTTAAAAGAAGAATTTGTACTTTAACCCTCTTGACAAGTAATCACCCGAAACTGATGTTAATTGTGGCAGTGAGTGCTAAAATATTTCAACGACAGTTAAGTCATTTTTTTTATTCATAGTTATGACAAACATACCATAGGTTTTTTTTATGTAATATCCTGTTTTTTTCAAGCGATTCACAGGAAATTATGTATTAATCATGCACAATGTGACATAACAAGAGGCCCATGGGGCCTCACTCGCCTGAATTTCCGTGATTATGTAAGAGCACTCTAAGTTATATAAAACAAATAATTTTCCTAGTTTGGGATCTAACCGTTGTGCATCGATCCCTTTAAAATTCAAAGCCAATTAAGTTGAAAAGCGCTCAAAGGTACCTGAAAGGCTTATATCACTTATCTGCCTTTTGGGCCACGCCCCTCAAACTCATGAAGAACATGATCCATTTGTTTATATATAAATAGCTATCTAGTTCCCCTTTACATACAATTTGGCCAAAGTTCCTGTTATTCCTACAGTGAGAAAAAGAAGGATTTCAAAAATTCTTTTGGGCCAGGTGATTGAATTAAAAAAACGGAATATCTAGATATTGAATTCTGATATCTCTGCGAGAATAAAATCGTGTTTTCGTGATAATTAACATTTGCAAAAATATCGGCTTTATGATGTATAGAATATTTTGCATCATTTCCAATTCATTAGAATCTAACAAACCTTGTCACAAGTTATTCATCTTACCTTGCCAGAGTCATTCATTTGTTTAAATATTTCTTTAGACATATTGTTTCTGAAATCTCATACAAAATGACAACACCTGCAAGATCCTATATATCTATATGTAAATCTATTGGTAAAACGCTGGCAAAACTGGAACTCTTTTTTGTTGGAGGTTAAATACAAGGAGTACATATGGGATTCTCCACCTTAAAGAGTCGATCACACACACAGTTAAGCAGTGTTCAGAAGTTTAATGATAGCCATTTAACAATCGAAGGTCTGGCAAATACAGAAATATTTCTTGCATGAAAAACCTGATCTTCAATAGCCCAGCACTGTGTATTTTGTAACTTAAGTATATTCAAGGAGAATTAAAATGAATCATTTCCTTTCATCTACTTTTATGTGCGTTAACCACATGCATGAAAAGTGCATATACAGTCAAGTATACAATATAAGTCTAAATATATACACACACAAACATGCATTCATCACTTAAATGGATTCATGCACTGCTTACATAATTGATCAGCAAACTTTTCACATTAGCCAGAAAGTGTATTAGACATTGCTTCTTCAAGGACATCGAGATCATGACCTCATGAATATTCATGACTTTATTTGACCTTCTTTATTCATTCCTCTGAACAGCTGCAAGGTTGGACTGAAATTGATATCCCTTTGAGACATGAAAGTTATTTCATTTCAAGGGTAGAAATAAGAAAGGCGTTAATAAAGGACCAGTTTTATTATGGGAAGTTATGGGACGTTTTTTAAAAAGTCTCATAAAATTGGATATTTAAAAAATTGAAAAGACATACGGACGCCTTTTATATACAGTAAAATTCACTCTGAAACTAACATGTACCTTTAATAAAACACACAAAAGTGTATTGTCTAGAAGGCTTAACCTAGACAGGTGCAAATCACCCAGGTATTATGTAGACAAAGTAGGTAGGTAGAGGTCATAAAGGGCTGAATTTGTAAAGATTAACGACTCCATACCTGTACAGGTACAAAAATCAAAAGTCATCATACTCTTGATGTTCAGGTGACCTTAACGAGGACACACCTATGAATTGTTTACTTGTAAATAATTTGTAAGAATAAACAACAACTTAATTGTTCGTCAGATCCCTCTGTGTCATTATTAATTACTCCACCTATTAATTGTTGTTGATAGTAATGATCATCAATTAATAAAATCTATGTTAACGGCAACATGAATTTTCCACTACACATAAAAAACACTATCTATCTTACACATCTATTACCACGAAGTCTCGGTCCGTAACGGGATGACATTAAAAGGCCTGATAGCGGTAATTAACACACAAAAAGACAATACATCACAACACTATATAAGCTACCACCGAACTGTATCCATCATCCTGCCCCGTAATAATGGAAGTGCTGGTTTGACCTAGGTTAGGGCACATGCCCTCAGGTTTAAACATCATGAACCGATAAGGTCAAAATCCTGAATATATAAATGACCTATTAATTAGGGTTAATTAATAAATCTCATCATCAGGGCTATACTTTAAGGCTATGGGTACAGCACAGTAAAGTATACACAAATAGATAGTTGAAAGAAAGACATTTCAAGATTTTATAAGTTTGATACTTTGATGCCCTTGAAATTGGCAGTGAAGGTCATTCAGGACTTTTTGGCTCTTCATATATCTCAGCACATCACAAACACAAATAATTATATCAAAGCTCTTAGGTACAATGGTATTCAGAAGATAGCACTCAAAGATTTTAACACATTTGACTCCAGCTTTGACCTTGAAAGTGGGTCAAGGTCATGAATAGCATTTTACAGTTCTTCATCCCAGCATTTAGCTGAAGGAAGGAAGGAAGGAAGGAAGGAAGGAAGGAAGGATCCATGATTGAATGGAAGGAAAGAAAGGAAGGAAGGAAGGATCCATTGATGGATGGAAATAAAGGAAGGAAAGATTCATGGATGAAAGAAAGAAAGAAAGAAAGAAAGAAAGAAAGAAAGAAAAAGAAAGAAATGGATAGAGAGAAAGCCTAAACACACAATCAAACTGCCTTACAGACAGAAACAGAAATAAACACATGTATATGAGGACACAATAAAAGGAACACCATCTGCGGCCTCAGCCTAACCAACACACAGAACAAAGGCCGATAAATCGTGCAGTAAAGCATCAGCCTACATGTCTGGGCTATTCCGTCTATTTTAGCTCCTACGTGCAGACATCCTGTCTATTTATAGCTCCCTCTCATCAGACAATCTAAATTCTCGGCATCCCTCATCTCTTTTTCTAATGGTAAGTGTTTGTCTAGATAAATGTGTATATGCCCCAGTTGCCAAGATATTAGCTGGAACATCTGGTAATAAGGCTTAAATGATAGATTTGTCAGCTTTAAAATTCATTTAAAATGTTACACATGCATAATATATATATCAGTATGTAAAATGTATGACAGAGTTCAAATTTTTAAAACTAATTTCATTTTTGAAATGTTAAAAGTTTAAAAGTCTTGTTGATAACCATTTAGAGAAATTACTTGTCTACAGTAATAAACAAAAACCCTTCATTAGGCGATGAGGATATGGTAGAGCTAAATTTATCAAAAATATATAAATAGTCCTTGAGTGTCAATCTTTTGAAAAGAATAAGAGTAATTTTTATTTTCAAAACCTCCAAAAAACATACCATTATTTCATGTACAAAAACTTAATTTTGGTAAATCATCAGAATTTTAAAACATGAAAACAATAATGTTATTAAAAAGAACCATTCATGAGCAGATTCACCACAACATAATGATATATGTCAAAATCTGTGTAATCAAAATACATTTATAAGCCCACCAGACATGTTGTACATGGATGACTTACAAACAGATAAAACCTTCCAGTCTATTCTTGTTCAACACTTCCTGTTCAGCTGCCGAATCAGATAGCCTAAAAGTTCTCCTATATATAGATACCTGTAATGGCACCATGCAGTTATCAATACACCTTACATATAACAATCCAATACTAATTAACCTAGAATCCTTCTCCAATTCATTTCCGTCTTTCTGCCAATCGGCTGACATTAGATCGAAAAGGTCTGTAGCTGAACTAATGTTTCTGGATTAGGGCTGTTTACTGAAATTATCATCGATTATAATTAGGTTAGCAAACTATCAAACCAAGGCTGGGAATAAAGATCATACTTCAAACCTATTTATTGATCAAACACCAAAGATCTGTTTATTCATTAAACACCAAAGACCATACTTCAGACCTGTTTATTTATCAAACACCAAAGATCACACTTCAAACCTGCATGTTTATCTATTAAACACCAAAGATCTGTTTATTTATTAAACACAAAAGATCATATTTCAGACTTGTTTATTTATCAAACACCAAAGATCAATATTTCAAACCTGTTTGTTTATTAAACTTGAAGATCATACTTCAGATCTGTTTATTTATTAAACACTAAAGATCAAACTTCAAACCTGTTTATTTATTAAACACCAAAGATGACTAACAACCAAGACATTGGTCACTTGAGACTGACCACAGGTAACTACAAAGACATCCGTCACTTGAGACTGACCACATGTAACTACCAATACATTGGTCACTTGAGACTGTCCACAGGTAGCTACCAAGACACCGGTCACTTGAGACTGTCCACTGGTAACAACCAAGACATCGGTCAATTGAGACTGACCACTGGTAACAACAAAGACATCGGTCACTTGAGACTGACCACTGGTAACTACAAAGACATCGGTCAATTGAGACTGACCACAGGTAACTACCAAGACACCGGTCACTTGAGACTGACCACAGGTAACTACCAAGACATCAGTCACTTGAGACTGACCACAGGTAACTAGTGTACCAAGACATCGGTCACTTGAGATTGACCACTGGTAACAACCAAGACACCGGTCACTTGAGATTGACCACTGGTAACTTCCAAGACATCGATCACTTGAGACTGATCACAGGTAACTACAAAGAAATTGGTCACTTGAGACTGACCACTGGTAACAACCAAGACATCAGTCACTTGAGACTGACCACATGTAACTACCAAGACATCAGTCACTTGAGACTGATCACAGGTAACTACCAATACATTGGTCACTTGAGACTGACCACAGGTAACTACCAAGACATTGGTCACTTGAGACTGACCACAGGTAACAACAAAGACATCAGTCACTTGAGACTGATCACAGGTAACTAGTGTACCAAGACATCGGTCACTTGAGACTGACCACAGGTCACTACCAATACATTGGTCACTTGAGACTGACCACAGGTAACAACCAAGACATCAGTCACTTGAGACTGATCACAGGTAACTACCAATACATTGGTCACTTGAGACTGACCACAGGTAACAACAAAGACATCAGTCACTTGAGACTGATCACAGGTAACTAGTGTACCAAGACATTGGTCACTTGAGACTGACCACTGGTAACTACCAAGACATTGGTCAATTGAGACTGACCACTGGTAACAACAAAGACATCGGTCAATTGAGACTGACCACTGGTAACAACAAAGACATCGGTCAATTGAGACTGACCACTGGTAACAACAAAGACATCGGTCAATTGAGACTGACCACTGGTAACAACAAAGACATCGGTCAATTGAGACTGACCACTGGTAACAACCAAGACATCGATCACTTGAGATTGACCACTGGTCACTACATGTACCAATATAGATGTACCAACAGGTAACTACCCATGTGTTGGTCACTTGAGACTGACCACTACTTGAGACTGACCAAGGTATGTGATATTTACCAGACATCACCTGTCTGTCACTTTAAAGCAGCGGTCACATTATAGTCATGCATGCGGTTGACTGGTTTACCATATATAGTCCAGGGTATTGTTTCACAAAGCTTCAAAATACTAAGCGTTTCACAAAAGTTTCATAACTTACGAAAGTTACGCAAAAACCTTCTGTAACTTTACGCCATACCCACTCTGTCGTAACTTACGAAAACAATTCTAAATCAAACAAGCAAGCCATTTTGAACAAAAATGCTGTCATACTCAATTAACAAGAGGCCCATGGGGCCTGTATCGCTCACCTGGTTGGATTAGACCAAATGTCGAAATAATGTTCATATTCAATTTGTTTTATTTGTAAAACTCTAACAATGCTATATATGGTTATAGTGTGGGAATCCGAACTGCTTTAAAGATTAATGAAGTCCAGACTCTCTAAGGTCTGAAAGACCTCAAGAATTGTTTATAGAACATGCATTCATCACTTTATGACTAGTAGCGATTTAAAGGAATTACCTTTATTTCACCTATTGGGCCCCGCCCCTTTGGCCATTCGGGGGTCAGAGTCACCATTTATGCAAAATCTGTTCCCCTGTTTCTGACCAAATTGGGTTCAAATCCATTCATAACTTGATGACTAGTAGCGATTTAAAGGAATTACCTCTATTACCCCTATTGGGCCCTGCCCCTTTGGCCCCTCGGGGGTCAGAGCCACCATTTATGCAAAATCTCTTCCCCTTCCCCCAAGGATGTTTCTGACCAAATTGGGTTGAAATCCATTCATAACTTTATGACAAGTAGAGATTTAGAGGAATTACCTCTATTTTCCATATTTGGCCCTGCCCCTTTGGCCCCTCGGGGGTCAGAATCACCATTTATGCAAAATCTGTTCCCCTTCCCCCAAGGATGTTTCTGACAAAATTTGGTTCAAATCCATTCATAACTTTATCACTAGTAGTGATTTAAAGGAATTACCTTTATTTCCCCTATTGGGCCCCGCCCCTTTGGCCCCTCGGGGGTCAGAGCCACCATTTCTGCAAAATCTCTTCCCCTTCCCCCAAGGATGTTTCTGACCAAATTGGGTTGAAATCCATTCATAACTTTATGACTAGTAGCGATTTAAAGGAATTACCTCTATTTCCCCTATTGGGCCCTGCCCCTTTGGCCCCTCGGGGGTCAGAGCCACCATTTATGCAAAATCTCTTCCCCTTCCCCCAAGGATGTTTCTGACCAAATTGGGTTGAAATCCATTCATAACTTTATGACTAGTAGCGATTTAAAGGAATTACCTCTATTTCCCCTATTGGGCCCCGCCCCTTTGGCCCCTCAGGGGTCAGAGTCACCATTTATGCAAAATCTGTTCCCATTCTGCCAAGGATGTTTCTGGCCAAATTTGGTCAAAATCCAATAAGAACTTTTTGACTAGTAGCGATTTGAAGCAAATGTTGACGGACGACGGACGACGGACGATGGACGATGGACGACGCGCCATGGCATAAGCCCACCGGACCTTTGGTCCAGATGAGCTAAAAATTAAGTAGGCCTATATCTGACATAGACACATTCAAGTATGGACAACTTTGTCTAACTAATGATAACTATGTCTAACCATTGTTAACTACCTCTAACTAGAGTTAACTACATCTCACTACAGTTAACTATGTCTAACTATGGTTAGGTTAGATATATCTAACTACAGTTAACTATGTCAAACTACTGTTAACTATGTCTAACCATTGTTAACTACCTCTGACTAGTTAACTACATTTCAATCCAGCTAACTATGTCTAACCATTGTTAACTACCTCTAACTACAGTTAACTATGCCTAACTGTAGTTAGCTATGTCTAACTATGGTTAACTAAGTTTAAGCATGGTTTATTTTGTCTATAACTCTAACTATGTATAACATATCTAACTTTGTATAATATATCTAACTTTGTATAACATATTTATAAATATAGTTAATTAAGTTTAACTATGGTTAATTATGTCTAACTCTGTCTAACTATGTATACTATATCTAACTATGGTTAATACATCTTTATACTGCTGTCATCCCTCACTACTGTCAGGTTGAATGGTAAGATGTCATCGTAGCTTAAGAGATAAACCACAAATTACTTGTATAAGCTTCAAAGGAGCTCACCATGGATGTCATTGAGCAAATGTAATTGTTGATAGCAGCTTGTCTGTCTGGACCAGTGTTCTATGGCAGTTATTTATACATACATGACCTTGGAATGAAATTCATTGGTCTCCACATCAGAGCATCATGTCAAATCTATTGGTCACCACATCAGACCGTCATCTCAAATCTATTGTTCTACACATCAGACCGTCATCTCAAATCTATTGTTCTCCACATCAGACCGTCATCTCAAATCTATTGTTCTCCACATCAGACCGTCATCTCAAATCTATTGTTCTACACATCAGACCGTCATCTCAAATCTATTGTTCTCCACATCAGACCGTCATCTCAAATCTATTGTTCTCCACATCAGACCGTCATCTCAAATCTATTGTTCTCCACATCAGACCGTCATCTCAAATCTATTGTTCTCCACATCAGACCGTCATCTCAAATCTATTGTTCTCTGCACATGAGACCATCATCTCAAATCTATTGTTCTCCACATCAGACAGTCATCTCAAATCTATTGTTCTCCACATCAGACCGTCATCTCATGTAGTTTTATATAAAAGTGAACCCAAGGATTTTACTACAAATTCCATTTTTATATTGGTCTCTAATATAATTAAAGAAATTTTTAAAGAAACAAGTATATAGATAATTATCATTTGACCAATCCTCTTGCTTCAGATGAAAAGGTGAAAATGAAATTTGTAATAATTCTCATCAATGAAGAAATCATGAGAAGTCAGGAATGAACACAAAATACATCTATGAACATATCATTTTATCAGTCTGAAATGAAATCTAAAATGGTAAATCCCGAACATATTATTTTATCAGTCTGAGATGAAATCTAAAATGGTAAATCGCCAACATATTATTTTATTAGTCTGACATAAAATCTAAAATGGTAAATCGCCAACACGTTATTTTATCAGTCTGAGATGAAATCTAAAATGGAAATATTTCCGCTTCCCATTGTCTTTTTTTCTAATTGTGATATGACACATGTGTAACACAATAGGAACAAACGTCTCTAAAGCCAACCACAGCTACCAGACTATATTTAAGCATTGATGTCATTTTTTTTAGTTTCATCGGGGTATGAAACAAATTTTGTTTGCAAACTGTATGAATCCGTGTATAGGAGACTGTACCAATATTGGATTAATGAACATATTACCTGGATCTTGCTTATTTAAAAGAACATGAGAAAAAAACAAAATCTGACAGCTTGAGACAGTGAAGAGTACTAATTAAACCATGGTTACAAGATCCTGTGATGATCGAGGCTTAGAATGCTGCTATGAAAAATTAATACAGTTTTCACCAATGCTTTCAAGTATACTGAATGTAAATATGAATTTTTGTTTCAAGACTAAAATGATTTCTTCTTATTAATTTCTTTAAAGCTATTTTGTGAAAAAAAATCCTATTTTATATTAACAAGAAATATCTTTAAAAAAGATGAACGGCTTAGTTTAATGCTGGTGGTTATAATGTAAAACTGCTAGTGAAATAAATTAACGAACTAATATGCGTTACAGCACGAATAACAAAATTATATCAGTTTGAATCATTTTTGGTGATAATAAGACTGCATTTGAATCAGAAACATAATTTCATTAATGTGTCATTTGAAAAGATACAGCTTGCATTTAATCTTAACTTTGTTTCGTCTTTAACTGCATATCTGCATTTTGCATTTACCGCTACATTCCGACCAGTCACGTACTTCATCTTGACCAGTAACGCCACCTGTCGCATCGTATCCGGGGCCAAAAGAATATTATACGACTATGCCGAAAAACAATTAAGTTTGAAAGCCCCCTACCATGATTCCATATATACATGTAAATGTCATACATGATCAAGGAATTCCAAATTTAGGAGTGGAAAAAGAAATAGCTTCATATATGGCAATAAAAATAACTTCTAAGGTAAGCTGTTAATATAGA
The DNA here is from genome assembly GCF_902652985.1 of Pecten maximus. Lineage (NCBI taxonomy): Eukaryota > Metazoa > Mollusca > Bivalvia > Pectinida > Pectinidae > Pecten > Pecten maximus. The sequence continues at coordinate 34,899,458 of NC_047030.1, read as the reverse complement.
TGTTCTGTAGGTTCAAGCAGGTGACATGACAAGGAGTGTCAGTGTTTATTGAGGCTGAATGATGTCTTAATAATACTAGAAGGCAATTTAACAAATGACCTTTGAAATTCTGTCACTTTTTTTTCCAACTAAGTTTAGGCAGGTGGTCTTTCTCAATCACTTAAGGTTTCAATTTCCTTTAAAAAATAATTCCTAAAGTTGTCTTTGCTAAAACACATAACAATATACTACTAAATATGATTCTAATTTGTTTTTGGGGGTATGGTGCATGGCCATGCAGGTGTCTTTAGTCATGAACGTTTGACCATCAAGATTCCGTGTTGTAGTTCTCCTGTTATAACTCCATGGTGTCAAAAAATTATAAGCATTCCAATTCAATACATATATGTCATTAAAGGAATTCTGTATTGAAATGACATTGCATCTTAAATCAACTGTAATAGACAAGGAAAGGGTAATATTACCCGACATGGGCTTATTTATCAGGTATGGGCTTATTGTCATGCGAGGGCTTATTACCAAACACAGGCTTATTACCAGGCATGGGCTTCAGCCTTAATTACCAGACATGGGCTTATTTAACGCAAACAAAAACTCAATTCCGCAACTATACTTTGCTACACTGAAACCAGATTTATCATATTTTCAATGTATACAGAACAATCTATATGATATTTAGAAGAAAAAAAAAAGTTCTGCCAGGCTGAGAGAAATTATAACTCTATTTCTCTAACTGCTGTTACACACAGAACACTGAAAACAGATTTATTTTGAAGCCATATTGATCCATAATGTATTCGAATTTAAACAGAAGGAGACGTTTAAACTGATGGCTCTGAGAAAAATCCTTTCCTCTGTTACTTGTCAGTTTAGTGGTTACGGATCTTGTGATATACTTTTTCCATTTGCTGCTGATACTCATAATTCCTCACAATCCATAACTTGATCTGAGCGCTGTACTTGTGGGCTGAGAGAGGTGTTTTATAGGGAGAAATCTGCCGCACCAAAGTCGATTGTACTATTGGTAGGCATAAAAGTACACCGCACATTGATAACACCAGCTCATAGCACTTTTCTAGGATTGGAGCCGAAATAAAACCCGTTTTTAGCATTCGAGATAATTTAAATACAGCGTCATTACAGTAGTGGTTTTGACACACAGTTTGTAATTCGGTCTCCAGTGCCTTATTTGAAGCCTTTCATAAGATTTTATTTAACAGGGGCCAATAGATATGTACTTAAACGCCTGAAATTGTTGCCGAGGGACGGTAAATACACGACAAATGAAACTCGTCTTGTCAATGTTAATTACAGATAAAGCAATTTAAGATTTTCCTTGAAATTTTCCATAGATGTCATTAAAAATTTGATAAAAGATTTTGTGGGGGGAAGGAGGGGGTGGGGGGGTGGGGAGAGATCTTCATTCTTCACTCAAGGGGAGAAACTCGACTGTTTAACCTATTTAGACCTCCGTGCCTATTTAGACCTCCGTGAGGTTTAAAAGGTCAAGTAATTCCTATGAGGGTGATTTTTTCTCTGTCCTATACTTTGAGCTCAGGAGTGTCCTGATATCATTTTTGGTTTCTTTTGGTCGCATCAATACATCAGGTATCGACACAAAAAGTGCAAACAATTGTATCACTGACGTGGTCTAGAGGGGCAAAACAGCTGTGTAATGTCCTTAACATATCACTGACAAGTTCCACTGGGTCAAAACAGTTGTGTGATGTCCTTAACATATCACTGACAAGTTCCACTGGGTCAAAACAGTTGTGTGATGTCCTTAACATCACTGACAAGTTCCACTGGGTCAAAACAGTTGTGTGATGTCCTTAACATATCACTGACAAGTTCCACTGGGACAAAACAGCTGTGTGATGTCTCTAACATCACTGACAAGTTCCACTGGGTCAAAACAGTTGTGTGATGTCCTTAACATATCACTGACAAGTTCCACTGGGACAAAACAGCTGTGTGATGTCTCTAACATCACTGACAAGTTCCACTGGGACAAAACAGTTGTGTGATGTCCTTAACATATCACTGACAAGTTCCACTGGGACAAAACAGTTGTGTAATGTCCTTAACATATCACTGACAAGTTCCACTGGGACAAAACAGTTGTGTAATGCCTTAACATATCACTGACAAGTTCCACTGGGACAAAACAGCTGTGTAATGTCCTTAACATCACTGACGAGTCCAAGAAGGGCAAAACAGGTGTGTGATGTCCCTAACATCACTGACCAGTCCTAGAAGGGCGAAACAGCTGTATGATGTCCCTAACATCACTGACCAGTCCTAGAAGGACAAAACAGCTGTATGATGTCCCTTACATCACTGACGAGTCCTTGAAGGACAAAACAGCTGTATGGTGTCCCTTAAGCATCAATAACAATGCCCTAGATGAATAAAACAGCTGTATGTTGTCCCTAGCACCACTTACAAGCCCTAGAAAGGACTGTATTATGCGCCAGTTTAATCATTTTTTTGCTCCAATATATCAAACTCTTTATTTATTGATATGTAAAATGTATAAAAGATTCCACATATTTTTTTTTTCATTATACACTATATATAAGAAATATTAGTTTTCATTTCATGTGAGATTTTAAGAAAACAAATCTTAGAAGTCAGTTTTTATTTTTGTAAACCTTTCAGGTGAGAAAATATCAATTCCAACATGAGTTTCAGGAAATTTCATATGAAATGAAAACAAATTTAAAATTCTTTTTATCATACATGTAACAAAACTGAAATTTTGACGAGTTTAAAGTCTAGATGTGGAAGGCAAAATCTAACGGAGACAGCCATTTTGTTGAGCCACAATACATAATGTTATTTATTGTCCATATTATGACATCCGAATTGATTTCTGACTGGCATAGCCAATGAAAACCACTCCAGGGTATATTGCGCTAGTGATGCATGGAAAAATATTACACGGGCGGATTGACTGGAAAACTGCTAGGCTGGTTATGTGATAGATAGTAGTATCAATTAAAACAGAAGATCTTTGTGAGGAAATATCCAGGAAGATAACAATGCTTGGAATTAATATTCATCCGAAAGTGCACACTAATTTAATGAAGTGTGATCTGTATATGATATTTACCATTACATTGTCAACTTTCTGCCGATTCCAAACGCGTAAAATCCAATCTCATTTCCCACATCAAAAACATTTTACACTAGCTCTACAATCACGTCGTTATAAATGAAATTGAAAAATCATTTCTGTTATCAAAAGAATGAGAAATGCACTTTATAGATGTTCTTGTAGCAGATTGTAAATAATTCTCTTTGTTAGGGAAATCCCTTTGAACATGTACTTCATGCAATGTTGTACTTTATCAAATAAAATTGAAACAAAAGTGCATGAACTTTCTACTGTACTTTAAGTTAAAAGTGTGGACACGACACAGGCAGGTTAAGACCTTAAACTGGCTCCTCGAGCGTACTTCTCCTCTTCACGACCGTCTATAGCTGCTTAGAGACTTTAAAACCAAAGAAACAGCATTTAAAGAAAAAAAATGTCAGAAAAAAGTACTTTTTGCTTTATACAATCCTCTGTTTGAGTTTGTATTGGGAAACAAGTTTTTATTTTAAAGTTTTTATCTATGGACAAAGTGCAACACATGGACATGATGCTGGGATGGGAGGGGGTACTGGATGAAATGCATGAAAAGTGAACAGGCATATTGCGGGGCAGCTAACTATAGTTTCCATCTATGGGTGAAGCATTAGGGGCCGCGGTGGCTGAGTGGTTAAGGTGTCCCGACACTTTAACACTAGCCCTCCACCTCTGGGTTGCGAGTTCGAAACCTACGTGGGGCAGTTGCCAGGTGCTGACCGTAGGTCGGTGGTTTTTCTCCGGGTACTCCGGCTTTCCTCCACCTCCAAACCTGGCACGTCCTTAAATGACCCTGGCTGTTAGTAGGACGTTAAACAAAAACAAACAAAAAAGTGAAGCATGGTTCATGAGCTTCCAACTTCTGACACTAATGTTGGACAAAGGCGTTTCAAAATGCAAACTTAACCCAGAATCATCAGAACCATACAAAACATCACATTGCTGTTTCACAATAGTGTAACACCCCAAAATGTGAAACACTTACACGGACATCGGACACCTCCCCTTTAAATTTTAGACATTTTAACAAATGCAAGCGGCACGGTTGATATGGTGGGTTTCATATGACGAGATAATAAAACATTGAAGTAGGTAGAATGGGGTACGCAGACTTGATTTAGAGAGAATGAATGTTAAATCATTCTAGTGTGAAAGTGATTTCACCGAATAACTTACACTCATATGAAATACAACATCAAGCTGCCATGATCGGAATGTGAAATTAACATGGACACAAAACCATACAGTCACAGACACAGTCTGAATGTATGTGAAATCAAATGAGCCATAAAGCAAAAATCAAAAGTCAAAAATATGTAGAGCACAGCATGTTTAATGTAGCATATTTTTAATGACTCATATGCTACTTTAGTAGATGTTGAATTACATAAATAACTTTGAAAGAAAAAGACACAAGTATGCAGTAGGTCTTGCTGATTACTGACTTGTAGACTTCAAACTGATGCAGGAAAGCATTCACCTGGATAATTAAGCAATATCTATGGCAAAATATTCTTTTATGTCAATGATGCAAATGTGCAAATGCAATATTTCAAAATTAAAAAAATCAAAAAAAAAAATTAAAAAAAGAGGTTAATGTGTACTTTAGGAAATGATTCTGATTGCTCACCTGGATATTTCAGTAATCATGGATTCTGATTTATAGGTTATATTACAAATATTACCTACTTTCTGAGCTGTACTAGCTATAAGAGTGTCCCAATGATATGGTTTAAACTCAATGTGACCCAAATCCTGCCATCCGTAAGAAGAATTTTAAAGAATGTATGTCACCCATAAAGGACTCCATCTCTCTGGCCTCAGGAGAGCCACATTCCACATTTATGCTCCAGATCAAATTTCATCAAAATTCATTCAGCTGTTCAGGACAAGTTGCAATTTGACGAATTTGCAAGATCTATTTTCCCTTTTCCACTCTCGATTTTTCCAACATTTTATCTTCATTGCCAAATACATGTAACGGTTCAGACTACATTTCATCAAATTTTAACCAATTTAGCCCAATAATGCTCCAGATCAAATTTCATCAAAATTCATTCAGTTGTTCAGGACAAGTTGCAATTTGAAGGATTTACCTCTATTTCCCCTTTACCACCCTTGATTTTTACAACATTTTATCTCCTTCTCCCCATAACGGTTCAGACTTTATTTCATCAAAATCCATTTAGTTATTCAGGATAAAGGGATTTACAGTAATTTATACAACATTGGATCTCCTTTACCTGATAATCCATTTAAAATCCTTTGGGCCAGGTGAGCTAAAAACGTAATTTTCAAAATGGCAGCTATGGCAGTCATTTGTGGATTTCTAATTGATCTGGAAATCAACTACACTTGGTCAGGAAGTCATGAATGTTTTGAATGTGTTTTTCCAGATGGCAGACATGGCAGCCATCTTGGACTTCAGACCTACCCGGAAAATAGCAACACTTGGTCAGGACCATTTCTTGATCATTTCAGACAAGCTTGAGCTAAATACCACAGATCTAAATTAAGAAACAGCTTGAAAGCGTTTTTCAAGATGGCAGCCATAATATGGTTGCCATCTTGGATTTTGGACCAGCCCAAAACATAACGTCACTTGGTCAGGAAAATCTCAGGATCATTTCAGGCAAGTTTGAACTAAATACCACAGGTGAAATATGAGAAAATTTCAAAATGTGGAAAGTTTCAATGACAAACATTTAAACATGATGGCTATACGTCATTATGTGCTTCAGAAGACATATATATTTAGTTTTAAAATCGAATGAAACATTTTCTTTTCCTTATATCAAATACAGCCCCCCTCCCCCCCCCCCCCCCTCAAAAAAAAAAGTTTCTTTATAATCTACTGTTTTTGAAATAATTGAAAATACCGTAAATATTCGCGTATAGTGCGCACTTTTTTTCAAAAATTGACAAGTGAAAAAGACCACTGCGCACTATACGCAAGTACAAGCCTTTTCCCAGTGAGAATGGATGTGATTTGAATGAGATTTGTGATCGTTTCCTTCACAGCAGGATTGATTTAATACTTATATATAACATATATAAAGCATTTTGAAAGTAATAGTTAACAAATAATCAAAGAAATGAATAATTATTTTAATGTTTAATTTCTTGAAATTGTGTATTTATCAGCAATTACGTGGATTTATCTAAGTCGGTCGTGAGCCACATGTTCCGTACACATATGATCTCACTTGAGCATGTTCCCGTATTCAGGTCCAAAACGATGTATAACATCTCAATTAACATCAAACAAAACTTGAAATGATATAGCAGTACTTAGTTATTTCATACTTCTAAATTAATCACCTTATAAATCCAGAATGTTGCCAGAAACTGATAACGTTCAACTTGTTTATTTACGGAAGCTGTAACAGCACGCATGCGCAATTAGGCACGGGTAACACTAATGCCTTGATCTCGTGCGGCAGTCACTGTCACTGACCAACTGGCCTTATAAAATACGATATGACTGTGAAAACTACCGGGTTACTCTTATTTATCGTCTGCACTGTAGATTTATCCATTACACATGTTAATTCATTGATATAAAAGTTGTGACCAGCACGACGACTGCAGACTTGTTTCCGTACTGTATACAAAATGGCGGCCTGTGTTCCATTATGTAGCAGTCAGCTTACTATTCAATCTTGTTATAATTAAGCTTAATTAGCTTTGTTTGTTCGTGGAAAGATACCACAAGAGACCATACCTGCGTGAAAATCACAAGGTAATTGAGAGTAGGATTAATTATTTTGTTGGTACAACAGCGTAGATGGGACCGCTACAATTTGCAAGCTGACTAGGCCTGTGGCGGTATAATGTAAACAACCTGTCAATCCAATGTGTCAAATCTGGCCGGTGATTCCAATTAAATGTGGTATATTGTAAATTAGCTTTCATAAGTTACAAATTCCTATCATTTTATGCTTTAAAATTCATCTACCGCTCAGTTGAAAATTGAAAATTTTTTTTTTTTTTTTTTTTTTTAAACGAACCTCAAAAACGTACCTGCGCACTATACGCGAGTGCGCACTATACCCGAATATTTACGGTATTAACAAACAAATTGGAATTATTTACTGTTTATCAAACAAATTGAAATTATAAATATTTACTGTTTGTCAAACAAATAAAACTTTTTACTGTTAACCACACAAATTGAAACTTTCTGATATTTATCAAACAAATCAAAATAGTTACTTTTTATCAAACAAATAGCACTATTTACTGTTTATCAAATAAATGAAAACTATTTAACATCAAACAATTGTTAACCATTTGATGATAAAACACATACTTCATGGTATTAATTTGATATATATATATAAATTATGTCTCAAAGTTTTGAAAATTTATACTCAGAATTTGATTCATATAGCCATTTAAGCTTTAAAAGAATTAATTTAAAATGCATGTTTCCCATTAAGTGAAAAGGAAAGAAAAAACAAATCAGAAACGAGCTGATTTAATCAACCATCAATGTCGGTATTCCCAAATCATACAGGAAAATATCATTCCTTAATAAATATACTTTTCGTATAATAATGAAATTGCTTCCTCTTTGAAACCTCTCCGGATGCCAGTAGATTAGGGTACAGTGACCTATTCAACATACCGAAACCTATCGGGTCCTCCTGCCATCAATTATTCTGCTGTACAGTACAGCGGTATTAGAGATTCACTTAGCCATGAATAATAGAACTCCTAACACATATAGTTATGGCTGGGAGCTTTCTATCGATTCGGATCCTTGTGTTAAAAGTACCCTCAGCCTCTGAAGCAAGTACAAACCTTCATATCCAAATGTACTCTTCAGTATTGGCATCTATAAGGTTTGACAGGTACATGTCAGTACTACGATAAAACAAATTTGTTCTCGGATCATGTGATGCATAGTGCATATCCCGCCTGACATAATGCTATCTTCAATTTGTAAAGCCAGCTTAAAGTTCAGGAGCCAGTTGTACTGCAAGCCTTGGAGGACATGGCCACCCTGGGGACACCGTGACTGCCACCGAGCTGGTTCTGATAGATATGGCCACTCGCGGTGGCTTAGAGTGCAAATATATATAAAGCTGTACGTGGCATCAGTACCTCCGGAATGTGGCGTATGGTCGACGGATGAAAGGAACAGTTTAATTATGCATATATAATTATGATAATTAAGAATTTCAAGTATGTGTTCATAATTATCATGGTGTTAGGAATTATGCTTAACAGCGATGTCGATGACCACAATGAGGAGGATACTGATGATTTTTACGAGGACGATGATGGTTTTGTGTACATATATAATTATATGAATGTGAATGAGTTTGGTATAAATTAATTGTGTATAGTATAGATTACATATGAAAGCATATATGCACATGCGTGTATTAAAAAACAAAAAATATCAACAAAAAAACTTCTTTCAAAGATTTTTAGAAATCAGCATAAATACACAAATGACTGGAACAAATCATGTTGCCTTATTCAATTTCCAGCTGAAACTAATCAGCTTATAATTAACTCATTCACCCCTAAAGACACATTTGAACTCTTCCAATTCAAACATTGGAATAGTTCATTATGACACTTAAGGGGTGAATGAGTTAACACCGAAACATTACTTTCTGTCTTTTTATGATTGCTTAATTACAATCATAATTAAGTTTCTGTAAAGGAACTAATTAATCTGTCTGTGGGTGTAGTAAGATTACGGAACAATGGGAAATCATTTCTGTTTTTACGATTAATAACTGGATACACGTAGTATATACAGGAATTACCAATTGTAACTGGTTTTATGTATTTTTCTCATCAATTTTAAATATAATATTGCAGATATTTGAATGAAAGCATTGGATTTGTGCAGGTCAAACCTGCCGTCAAACCTCGCAGCCTTAATGATAATCACCTTTAAAGTTACATAGCAAAACCTGTGTTTGGTTTGTTTTGTTTTGTTTTAACGTCCTATTAACAGCCGGGGTCATTTAAGGACGTCCTATTAACAGCCAGGGTCATTTAAGGACGTCCTATTAACAGCCAGGTTCATTTAAGGACGTCCTATTAACAGCCAGGTTCATTTAAGGACGTGTCATGTTTTGGAGGTGGAAGAAAGCTGGAGTACCCTCTGCCACCGGGGCCCAGAAAACCAGCGTATTAAAGGTCACAATGTAAACACTCATGCATGATTAAACTTTATATATATACAATGTTTATCAAAAAGGTCACCTGCTTATAAGACAAATCCCTGTCTATAAAGGGCACCTGTAAATAACAGAAACCTGTCTAAAAAGGCCACCTGTATGTAACAAAAACCTGTGTATAAATACCATCTTGGTATAATAAAACCTGACAATAAAGACCACCTTTGTATAAAAACACTGTCTATATAGACCACCTTGGTATAATAAAACCTGTCAATAAAGACCACCTTTGTATAATAAAACCTGTCTATAAAGACCACCTTTGTATAATAAACCCTGTCTATAAAGACCACCTTTGTATAATAAAACATGTCTATAAAGACCACCTTTGTATAATAAACCCTGTCTATAAAGACCACCTTTGTATAATAAAACCTGTCTATAAAGACCACCTTTGTATAATAAACCCTGTCTATAAAGACGACATTTGTATAATAAACCCTGTCTATAAAGACCACCTTTGTATAATAAACCCTGTCTATAAAGACCACCTTTGTATAATAAAACCTGTCTATAAAGACCACCTTTGTATAATAAACCCTGTCTATAAAGACCACCTTTGTATAATAAAACCTGTCTATAAAGACCACCTTTTGTATAATAAAACATGTCTATAAAGACCACCTTTGTATAATAAAACCTGTCTATAAAGACCACCTTTGTATAATAAAACATGTCTATAAAGACCACCTTTGTATAATAAACCCTGTCTATAAATGTAAAAATGTATGAGACTTGGAGATATATTATACTGCATGAATGTAGGACTGTCTTGGACTCTGAGACTGCTTCGATGTTCTATATATGAGAGTATTTCTTGGGACTGACAGGAATAATTTGGACTGAATACAAGTCTTTTGAATACAAGACTGTTGAATACAAGACTGTTGAATAAGAGACTGTTGAATACAAGACTGTTGAATACAAGTCAGTTGAATACAAGACTGTTGAATAAGAGACTGTTGAATACAAGTCAGTTGAATACAAGACTGTTGAATACAAGACTGTTGAATACAAGTCTTTTGAATACAAGACTGTTGAATAAGAGACTGTTGAATACAAGTCAGTTGAATACAAGACTGTTGAATACAAGACTTGAATACAAGACTGTTGAATACAAGACTGTTGAATACAAGTCAGTTGAATACAAGACTGTTGAATACAAGAATGTTGAATACAAGACTGTTGAATACAAGACCGTTGAATACAAGACTGTTGAATACAAGTCAGTTGAATACAAGACTGTTGAATACAAGACCATTGAATACAAGACTGTTGAATACAAGACCATTGAATACAAGACTGTTGAATACAAGTCTGTTGAATACAAGTCAGTTGAATACAAGTCAGCTGAATACAAGACTGTTGAATACAAGACCATTGAATACAAGACTGTTGAATACAAGACTGTTGAATTATACAAGACTGTTGAATTATACAAGACTGTTGAATACAAGACTGTTGAATACAAGACTGTTGAATACAAGTCAGTTGAATACAAGACTGTTGAATAAGAGACTGTTGAATATAAGACTGTTGAATTATACAAGACTGTTGAATACAAGACTGTTGAATACAAGACTGTTGAATACAAGACTGTTGAATACAAGTCAGTTGAATAAGAGACTGTTGAATACAAGACTTGAATAAGAGACTGTTGAATACAAGTCAGTTGAATACAAGACTGTTGAATACAAGTCAGTTGAATACAAGACTGTTGAATACAAGACTGTTGAATAAGAGACTGTTGAATACAAGTCAGTTGAATACAAGACTGTTGAATAAGAGACTTTGGATACAAGTCAGTTGAATACAAGACTGTTGAATACAAGACCATTGAATACAAGACTGTTGAATACAAGTCAGTTGAATACAAGACTGTTGAATACAAGTCAGTTGAATACAAGTCAGTTGAATACAAGTCAGTTGAATACAAGACTGTTGAATACAAGACCATTGAATACAAGACTGTTGAATACAAGTCTGTTGAATACAAGTCAGTTGAATACAAGTCAGCTGAATACAAGACTGTTGAATACAAGACCATTGAATACAAGACTGTTGAATACAAGACTGTTGAATTATACAAGACTGTTGAATTATACAAGACTGTTGAATACAAGACTGTTGAATACAAGACTGTTGAATACAAGAATGTTGAATACAAGACTGTTGAATAAGAGACTGTTGAATATAAGACTGTTGAATTATACAAGACTGTTGAATACAAGACTGTTGAATACAAGACTGTTGAATACAAGACTGTTGAATACAAGTCAGTTGAATAAGAGACTGTTGAATACAAGACTGTTGAATACAAGACCATTGAATACAAGACTGTTGAATACAAGACCATTGAATACAAGACTGTTGAATACAAGACCGTTGAATACAAGACTGTTGAATACAAGTCAGTTGAATACAAGACTGTTGAATACAAGACTGTTGAATACAAGACTGCTTTAATTGGGACTCGGGGACAATTTGGACTAAATTAATATGAGAGGATGTGGGACCAGATCGGGTAATTGGGAATAGATCGAGGATAATTTGGACCGATTACTTGAGACTCCAGGACAATTTCTATACTAGATGCATCACAAACTAGTGCAGCGATGTAACGTCTATGTAGCTAAATATATTCTGTAGACAGCGATCTGATAAAGGCGCTCATGTTGAATTATTACATAATAACATCCAAGGACGATACATCAACTGGAGTCACCTGACATTTCACAAAGGTTAAACTAGTTTTATATCTCTAACATAAAACCTTAATACAACCTTAATATCTGTCCTTTAGGGATACACATACCGGGAAATTTACAATAAATATGAACACTCAAGGTCATTGTTACTTTTTATATTCACAGAAGATTGTGTCCTTCGAATTTGTCCATAAACAAACTGAATTTAAAAGCCATCACTTGTCAGAAGGTCATCTCACCAGTGAGCCAGTCTGACTACATATTTATGAAAAGGAAAATAGCAATTTACAAGGAAGTTTATCTTGTGCACTGCATTGAATCAGTACTAAACTTCTTTATATTGTATTATCAAAGAAAGAAATTGAAGATACGCCTTAAGTTGCAAACTATGAATCTATCTTCTTTTGAATTTTATTGATCAAGAGCATTTATTTCAACACAGAAATTTTGTTTTATGATTTGAGTAAGTTCCAATAATAATAATAAAAAAAAATATTGCATTTCAACATATCTTTAATGACAATATGTACAGTATTGTATTGTGGTCATGATATGAACATTCAATACATTCTGTTGTTTGTGAAGTAGCCACCAACTACAACAGAGAACTCCTGCCTAAAATTAATGACTTTATAGGTGTCATTTTTTTTATTTGGACATTGAAATAATGATAATAATAAGAAAAAAGAATTTAACATCATTTATTTTGATAATTGATTTGTTATGTTTAACGTCCTATTAACAGCCAGGGTCATTTAAGGACGTGCCAGGTTTTGGAGGTGGAGGAAAGCTGGAGAAAAACCACCAGCCTACGGTCAGTACCTGGCAACTGCCCAACTTAGGTTTCGAACTCGCAACCCAGAGGTGGAGGGCTAGTGATAAAGTGTCGGGACACCTTAACCACTCGGCCACCGCTTATTTTGATAAGAAAATCTAGAAACAAAACTGTTGAGTATATTGTATTGTGTTGTACTATGTATACAATATTTTTCATCTTTAGAATATTGTATTTATTTGCATTCTATCATATTTCTATACCTGGTTATATTTATAAACACCAAGGGGCCGCGGTGGCCGAGTGGTTAAGGTGTCCCGATACTTTATCACTAGCCCTCCACTTCTGGGTTGCGAGTTGGAAACCTTTGTTGGGCAGTTGCTAGGTACTGACCGTAGGTCGGTGGTTTTTAATTTATCCGGGTACTCCGGCTTTCCTCAACCTCCAAACCTGGCACGTCCTTAAATGACCCTGGCTGTTAATAGGACGATAAACAAACAAACAAACAAATTATAAACACCATGTCTGGGATAAAGTCCACCCATGACTAATATAATTCAGTAACCAGCGTCAATGTGTGACTTAATATCAACTGACCTCGTTAAATACCTGGACTATGGCCAGATCCTACGATGAACACTTTATATATACATCATACATACTTTTATAATACATATTTCAACAATTTAGACCCAACCTTGAAAGGGGTCAAACAGTTAATCGTACTGACCAATGATATAATCACACTATAATCGTAATCGACAGTTCCCTTGTACTTTTATATTTACACATGTGACCTAAACAGTTTAAGGGTTTGATCACGATACAGTGTGTCAATTGAGTGCCTTTCTGTCAAAAGGTCAGTGTGGACAAGATTAGGATTTGTACTTCAGAGTCGGAGATTTAAACTTATGTATATAGAAATGTGGTTCTATTATGACTAAAGCTAAAATCCAGGTTCAATAATTAGGGCTTGTACAGGCTTAGGCCTTTCTTATATATAGGTACTCTAAAATAAAGAGGCTGTTATGTAAAATGTTAACTTTAATTATTTACAAAAATTATAAAACAAGTTATACCAACTTTTATTGATCCTGCTTGGTTAGTTGTCAGTATGGAAGGGAAAGAGGATCGAGTCTTTCTGTGGGAGGAAACCTGGATTACGCGTAGAAAACTCACGTGGTCAGATAGGTGACCCCATATACCTTTTCAAATCGGATCGTGGAATTGAACCCCGTCCAAGTAGGTGAAAGGCAAAAGTGTTAATTACCTTTGTGTCACCTGACCATGAGGCTGTTCTTGACAGCTGATTTGGATCTTAAACATAAGGTTCAATAATAAAGTCATAGAACTTGTACAAATTGAGGCTGTTCATGAGGCCTTGCATGGAACTCCTGAAGATGTGGTTCAATGTGTTTTTTGACGTGCAGCTGTTTTAAAGCCTTTCGAAAATTGGTAATTCTGACAACAAGGTCCAATGGACGGTCAGGCGAGGTTGTATTGCTAATCTAACATTGGTTCTCCTAAAAATATCAGATTTAATATTTTTATTTTTGAGGTGCAGCTGTTATCAAAACTGTTTGGTACCATTGAAAATAAAGGTCTAATAGAAGAACCCCTTCTAAGTAGTGGCTGTATATGATTTAAACATCTTTACCTGCAAAAACGAACGTATCAGGGACCTTCATTTTAAGGACAGGGTTCTACTTATTGATAATACTGTAAGCCAATTATGAGATGAATCAGGATTAAATTGAAGTATTGGCTTAATCAATATTGGAAGTGTTTGGAATGTGATGGTAAATTTTCAGTTGTATATTTACACAATGTAACAAATTTGGTCCTTAGGTCTTGTCCAGGTAAGGATAATTAATGACAATGACTCATATGAGGCGTATCAAATGGTCTCTAGGATAAAGTTCCCATGTTTGGTAACTTTCGTGTTAAAGGAAATTACATTTTTGTTCTGAGAGCAAATGGGCCTGTCAGTGTTGGTAGTAAAGGAGATACGAGTACATAAATGGCCGTGCTCTTTTAACACTCATACGTACACAGGCAATGATTGCAAACCACGGTCTACATAGCAAATGCTTCACCAGCACATTAAGAAAACTATTGACTTTGATACATTTCCAAATACTCTTTTACCAGATCACCTGCTCAAAATACAAATAACACATTTGGGGATTTAAATGTGAACTCAGATTCCGTTCCTTAGAACATCTACGCCCCATTAGATACTATTTAGACTGTCATTAGCACATTTCAACTTCCAATGACCCTTCATACAGGAAACGACTGGAATACACTGGCTTCTAAAGACACACCTATTCTTAACCATCAGATTACTGAAGGAAGCAATGTCCAAGTGTAATTGTTGTATAGATACACCAACTCTTTACCATGACACCACTAGGGAGAAATGTCCAAGGGTAATTGTTGTATCCTACTAGATACACCAACTCTTTACCATGACACCACTAGGGAGCAATGTCCAAGGGTAACTGTTGTATCCTACTAGATACACCAACTCTTTACCATGACACCACTAGGGAGTAATGTCCAAGGGTAATTATTGTATAGATACACCAACTCTTTACCATGACACCACTAGGGAGTAATGTCCAAGGGTAATTATTGTATAGATACACCAACTCTTTACCATGACACCACTAGGGAGCAATGTCCAAGGGTAATTATTGTATAGATACACCAACTCTTTACCATGACACCACTAGGGAGCAATGTCCAAGGGTAATTATTGTATAGATACACCAACTCTTTACCATGACACCACTAGGGAGTAATGTCCAAGGGTAATTATTGTATAGATACACCAACTCTTTACCATGACACCACTAGGGAGCAATGTCCAAGGGTAATTATTGTATAGATACACCAACTCTTTACCATAACACCACTAGGGAGTAATGTCCAAGGGTAATTGTTGTATCCTACTAGATACACCAACTCTTTACCATGACACCACTAGGGAGCAATGTCCAAGGGTAATTATTGTATAGATACACCAACTGTAACCATGACACCACTAGGGAGTAATGTCCAAGGGTAATTGTTGTATCCTACTAGATACACCAACTCTTTACCATGACACCACTAGGGAGTAATGTCCAAGGGTAATTATTGTATAGATACACCAACTCTTTACCATGACACCACTAGGGAGCAATGTCCAAGGGTAATTATTGTATAGATACACCAACTCTTTACCATGACACCACTAGGGAGCAATGTCCAAGGGTAATTATTGTATAGATACACCAACTCTTTACCATGACGCCGCTAGGGAGCAATGTCAAAGGGTAATTGTTGTATCTTACTAGATACACCAACTCTTTACCATGACACCACTAGATAGTAATGTCCAAGGGTAACTGTTGTATCCTACTAGATACACCAACTCTTTACCATGACACCACTAGGGAACAATGTCCAAGGGTAACTGTTGTATCCTACTAGATACACCAACTCTTTACCATAACACCACTAGGGAGTAATGTCCAAGGGTAACTGTTGTATCCTACTAGATACACCAACTCTTTACCATGACACCACTAGGGAACAATGTCCAAGGGTAACTGTTGTATCCTACTAGATACACCAACTCTTTACCATGACACCACTAGGGAACAATGTCCAAGGGTAACTGTTGTATCCTACTAGATACACCAACTCTTTACCATGACACCACTAGGGAGCAATGTCCAAGGGTAATTGTTGTATCCTACTAGATACACCAACTCTTTACCATGACACCACTAGGGAACAATGTCCAAGGGTAACTGTTGTATCCTACTAGATACACCAACTCTTTACCATGACACCACTAGGGAGCAATGTCCAAGGGTAATTGTTGTATCCTACAAGATACACCAACACTTTACCATGACACCAGTAGGGAGCAATGTCCAAGGGTAATTGTTGTATCCTACTAGATACACCAACTCTTTACCATGACACCACTAGGGAGTAATGTCCAAGGGTAACTGTTGTATCCTACTAGATACACCAACTCTTTATCATGACATCACTAGGGAGTAATGTCCAAGGGTAATTGTTGTATCCTACTAGATACACCAACTCTTTACCATGACACCACTAGGGAGTAATGTCCAAGGGTAATTGTTGTATCCTACTAGATACACCAACTCTTTACCATGACACCACTAGGGAGCAATGTCCAAGGGTAATTGTTGTATCCTACTAGATACACCAACTCTTTACCATGACACCACTAGGGAGTAATGTCCAAGGGTAATTGTTGTATCCTACTAGATACACCAATTCTTTACCATGACACCACTAGGTTTCAATCGGCACGCTGGTTTTGAAACAATTTTTGAGGTATTTTTAAGTCTGACAATTATAAGAAGATTGCTAAAAATCCATTTGAAATAGTAGTACGTTACTATAGGTTACTGTGAAATTAAGGTGAATATAATTATGTTCATTAATCCTACAGATGTACCAACAATAGAAAGCTTTATATCCTTCCTGAACTTCGTAGCGAGGGAAAAATTACAGTCAAACCTGCTCTAACGGCCACCTTGAATAAGCGGCCACCTCCGTTTAGAGGTAAGTCTGTGGTCCGCCCGATGGAAAACACTATATATAATGAACCTTAAATAAGCGTTCACCTGTCTAACGCGGCCAACGGCCACAAAAATCTGCCCCGAATCGTTGTATCGACCTGTATTAAGCGGCCATTTTGCCCGGAAATAGACATCCGCGATGATCACATGACCAGGTGTTTTTATCAAATTCATCAAAACTTTGCTCTTTGTTGGTTTTCATTTCAAAATACACTTTACATGGTATATTGTTATTAATATCAATAAGTGCATTATAATATGATAAATTCAATAAACCGTTGAAAAAATAATTAGGCAACAGGCCGTTTCTGGCAGTTTCTGGTGGTTTAAGCAGCCACCTGTCTTCAGCAGCCAATATCTGTCGGTCCCTTGGATGGCCGCTCTATATAGGTATGACTGTATAATCCTATATAATTATTTGACCCCGGTGGAAATATATCTTAATAACTCGAACACCTGAGAAAAACCCATTTGGTCAGTATAGTCACAAGAACCTCGGAACCTTTAACATCCGATCAGAATATTTCAAACCTCTGGGGCACCTAATTGAGAGGTGAAACGTGACAAACGAGGTACCCAAGGCAACACCAGTAAAGGATTGGTCTGAACTAAATGTACTTAAAAAGTACCGTCCTGAATGAAAGCCATGCTTACTGTATATACATACTTATAAAATCTATTGGGATTACTCAGGCTAAAACTGTACGATAACTATATTGGGATTTTTTTTTATCATAATACGCTTACATTCTTCTGTATAGGAACAAGATTAACCTACATTTTTTCTAATGTTAAGTACTGCCCACGTCATACAGTTAATCTGTGTATATATATACACTTTGAAGGTTATAGATTAAATAGTACTCTCACCCTTAAAACGTTTAAATATAATTCTATTCCCCTCAGCAATTTTGTACAATTCACTTTTTGACGAAATGACAAAATTTAATTTAGGCAGCAATAAACTAAACATCTGCTGCTCTGTAGGTTTTAAACAAACTCCAAAAATCATGGAAATCAAAACAAAAATTTCACTTGTTAGTATTGAAAGAACCATGTGTACAATATCGATGTTTAAATATTGATAAACTGCAAAACAAACATCAAATTTTACAAAATCACTTATTCTCTCAAAATTCACCTAAATATGTCATTTTAACCCCATAAATCACTTCAATTGAAAAGGAAATAAATCTGATTTATTATAGAATTCCTTCCAATTTGGCTGAAAAGTAATTTTTATACCAATTGGAGAAGCAATAACAAATTAAAAATCAAAATCAATTAAATCCTTAGGGTGTTCGAGATGTCATACTACCATTAATACAATAGTATTCATTCCAGGTTTGGTTGAAATAACATTGATACTTTATGAGAAATTAAGCTAAAGACAAATTACATTAATACTTTATGAGACTAAGTTGCTAAAGACAAATGTTTAAAGTCCAGATTCTCAGCATTCCTAATATCCAGAGCCACTTGACCATAAATTCTGGATGATAATCAATAAATAAAGACTATTTTGAGATGTCCACTATGTGATCAATTGGTTAAAGTCAGACTTATATTTTTAGAGCAACATGTCTAAACGTATGTTGACGCCACTGCCGCTTTCCCCAAAGTCTCACTTCGCAACTTAATTTGTTGCAGGCGAGACAGATTTTATATATTGCTTTAATTTTTATTAATTGTGAAAGAAGTTATATCAATTAAATACTGATAACTCTCTGATGGCCTAGTGTCATGTAATGAGGGATACAAATTGGTCTCACATGACACTGGATCTCAGCACTGGAGGTCAACGGAGCCCCGCGGGTACTGTGACTGTGTGAGTCAGATGATCCGAAGCACCTTGAGAAAACCCTCTTGGTAAGAGAAAACCCTCTTGGTCAGAGAAAACCCTCTTGGTCAGAGAAAACCAACATGGTCAGAGAAAACCCACATGGTCACGGAAAACCAACATGGTCACGGAAAACCAACATGGTCAGAGAAAACCCACATGGTCACGGAAAACCAACATGGTCACAGAAAACCCACATGGTCGGAGAAAACCTGTATTGTCTGGGAAAACCGACAAAGCCAGAGAAAACCCACATGCTTCTTAGCTTAAAACCTCAAAATATCATAACTTCAGGGCAGGGACGACAATGCTAAAACAAAATGTAACAAGTTAAGATCAATGTGGTTCTTACCTAAACAGAGAGATATAAAGATGAATGGTTATAGATGGATATATGGATGGACGGACCGACAAAGACAGACAAATGAAGCAATAGACACCATCGTATCTATCCTATCGAGTAAATCAGAGGGATGGACGGACAGACAAAGACAGACAAATGAAGCAATAGACACCATCGTATCTATCCTATCGAGTAAATCAGAGTATTTACCATTTAAACTCCTCGGGGCCGCGGTGGCCGAGTGGTTAAGGTGTCCCGACACTTTTATCACTAGCCCTCCACCTCTGGGTTGCGAGTTCGAAACCTACGTGGGGCAGTTGCCAGGTACTGACCGTAGGTCGGTGGTTTTTCTCCGGGTACTCCGGCTTTCCTCCACCTCAAAACCTGGCACGTCCTTAAATGACCCTGGCTATTAATAGGACGTTAAACAAAAACAAACCAAAACAAACCAAATTTAAACTCCGAGTCTAAGTAATGGGTTGGCTTGATACTAAATGACAAAATAACAGTAATTGTTAACAATTTAACTCTACATGGAACAGCTATATATATGGGTAGGCTTAAGACCATGTATGCATGGGCTTATCACCTTAGGCATGGACTTTTTACCAGACATGGGCCTATTACCACACATGGGCTTATTACTACACATGGGCTTAGTACCACACATAGGCTTATTACTACACATGGGCTTATTACCACACATGGGCTTATTACCAGACATGGGCTTATTACCAGACACGGGCTTATTACTACACATGGGCTTATTACCAGACATGGGCTTATTACCAGACATGGGCTTATTACCAGACATGGGCTTATTACCAGACATGGGCTTATTACCAGACATGGGCTTATTACCAGACATGGGCTTATTACCAGACATGGGCTTATTACCAGACATGGGCTTATTACCAGACATGGGCTTATTACCACACATGGGCTTATTACCAGACATGGGCTTATTACCAGACATGGGCTTATTACCAGACATGGGCTTATTACCACACATGGGGTTATTACCACACATGGGCTTAGTACCACACATGGGCTTATTACCAGACATAGGCTTATTACCAGGCATGAAGTTATTACCACACATGGGGTTATTACCACACATGGGCTTAGTACCACACATGGGCTTATTACCAGACATAGGCTTATTACCAGACATGGACTTATTACCACACATGGGCTTATTACCAGACATGGGGTTATTACCACACATGGGCTTATTACAACACATGGGCTTATTACTACACATGGGTTTATTACCACACATGGGCTTATTACTACACATAGGCTTATTACCGACATGGGCTTATTACCAGACATGGGCTTATTACCACACATGGGCTTATTACCACACATGGGCTTATTACCAGACATGGGCTTATTACCACACATGGGGTTATTACCAGACATGGGCGTATTACCAGACATGGGCTTATTACCAGACATGGGCTTATTACTACACATGGGCTTATTACCAGACATGGGCTTATTACCACACATGGGCTTATTACCAGACATGGGCTTATTACCAGACATGGGCTTATTACCAGACATGGGCTTATTACCAGACATGGGCTTATTACTACACATGGGCTTATTACCAGACATGGGCTTATTACCACACATGGGCTTATTACCAGACATGGGCTTATTACCAGACATTGGCTTATTACCACACATGGGCTTATTACCAGACATGGGCTTATTACCAGACGTGGGCGTATTACCAGGCATGGACTTATTACCAGACATGGGCTTATTACCAGACATGGGCTTATTACCACACATGGGCTTATTACCAGACATGGACTTATTACCAGACATGGGCGTATTACCAGGCATGGACTTATTACCAGACATGGGCTTATTACCAGACATGGGCTTATTACCAGACATGGGCTTATTACTACACATGGGCTTATTACCAGACATTGGCTTATTACCAGACATGGGCTTATTACCACACATGGGCTTATTATCAGACATGGACTTATTACCAGACATGGGCGTATTACCAGGCATGGACTTATTACCAGACATGGGCTTATTACTACACATGGGCTTATTACTACACATGGGCTTATTACCACACATGGACTTATTACCAGACATGGGCTTATTACCAGACATTGGCTTATTACCAGACATGGTCTTATTACCACACATGGACTTATTACCACACATGGGCTTATTACCGAACATGGGCTTATTACCAGACATGGACTTATTACCAGACATGGTCTTATTACCACACATGGACTTATTACCACACATTGGCTTATTACCACACATGGGCTTATTACCACACATGGACTTATTACCACACATGGATATATTACCACACATGGATATATTACCACACATGGGCTTATTACCAGACATGGGGTTATTACCACACATGGACTTATTACCACACATGGGCTTATTACCACACATGGGGTTATTACCACACATGGATATATTACCACACATGGATATATTACCACACATGGACTTATTACCAGATATGGGGTTATTACCAGACATGGACTTATTACCAGACATGGGCTTATTACCACACATGGACTTATTACCACACATGGATATATTACCACACATGGGCTTATTACCACACATGGGGCTATTACCACACATGGGCTTATTACCACACATGGGCTTATTACCACACATGGGGTTATTACCACACATGGGCTTATTACCACACATGGGGTTATTACCAGACATGGGCTTATTACCACACATGGGCTTATTACCACACATGGACTTATTACCACACATGGGCTTATTACCACACATGGGCTTATTACCACACATGGGGTTATTACCACACATGGGATTATTACCACACATGGGGTTATTACCAGACATTGGCTTATTACCAGACATGGACTTATTACCACACATGGACTTATTACCACACATGGGCTTATTACCACACATGGGCTTATTACCACACATGGGGTTATTACCAGAAATGGGCTTATTACCACACATGGGCTTATTACCACACATGGGGTTATTACCAGACATGGGCTTATTACCAGGCATGAAGTTATTACCACACATGGGG
The DNA here is from genome assembly GCF_902652985.1 of Pecten maximus. NCBI lineage: Eukaryota > Metazoa > Mollusca > Bivalvia > Pectinida > Pectinidae > Pecten > Pecten maximus. Next base: position 34,876,755 of record NC_047030.1, on the reverse strand, counting down.
ATATTACTACACATGGGCTTATTACCAGACATAGGCTTATTACCAGACATGGACTTATTACCAGACATGGGCTTATTACCACACATGGGCTTATTACCAGACATAGGCTTATTACCAGACATGGACTTATTACCAGACATGGGCTTATTACCACACATGGGCTTATTACCACACATGGGGTTATTACCAGACATGGACTTATTACCAGACATGGGGCTATTACCAGACATGGGCTTATTACTAGACACGGGCTTATTACCAGACATGGGGTTATTACCACACATGGGCTTATTACCACACATGGGCTTATTACCAGACATGGGGTTATTACCACACATGGGGTTATTACCACACATGGGCTTATTACCACACATGGGGTTATTACCACACATGGGCTTATTACCAGATATGGGCTTATTACCAGACATGGGCTTATTACCACACATGGGCTTATTACCACACATGGGTTTATTACCACACATGGGCTTATTACCAGACAAGGGCTTATTACCAGACATGGGCTTATTACCAGATATGGGCTTATTACCAGACATGGGCTTATTACCAGATATGGGCTTATTTCCAGACATGGGCTTATTACCAGACATGGGCTTATTACCAGACATGGGCTTATTACCAGACATGGGCTTATTACCAGACATGGGCTTATTACCAGACATGGGCTTATTACCACACATGGGCTTATTACCAGACATGGGCTTATTACCAGGCATGAAGTTATTACCAAACATGGGGTTATTACCAGGCATGAAGTTATTACCAAACATGGGGTTATTACCAGACATGGGCTTATTACCACACATGGGGTTATTACTACACATGGGCTTATCACAAGACATGGCCTCATCACCAGGTATTTGATGTCTGTGATCTTGAAAGTTGGTCATAAGGTAATTTTTTGAACACCTTTGGTAACCCTTTATCCATGCATGAAGCTGCCCCAATACCATGACTATGGCTTCTTGGTAATTGAAAAGAATTTGTTTAAAGATTTCAACACATTTGAACCAATCGATCTTAAAAGTAGGTAAAGGCCATTTTTTTGAACAGCGTTGGTATTCTTTCATCCCAGCATCCCTCTGGCTTCATATCATGACTTGGGACCTCTTAGTTGATTAGAAGAAGTTGTTTACAGATTTTGAAAGGTCAAGGTTATACATTTGAACAAACTTGCATGATATTAGCTACTGGCTAATATCAAGACTCTTGGCCTCTTGGTTATTGAGAAGAAGTCAAAAATGTAAATTGTTTATGGCTCACACCACTAAGACTACACAAAAAGGCAACGCAACAGGTATCCGAGACTTAAATCGTCTAGGGTAACCTAAAAATATATACAATACATTCTCTTAAGATTAGATATTATGATTTAATTATGAAATTCTCAAATAAACAAAAAAAGCAAAAAAAATTCTGTTCATAATCACATGCATTTTAGGATTTTCCTTGAACTTTAATGCGAGATCATTTATTACCAGAGGTAAACATCGCCCAGGCATGCAAGTTTAAAATGATGAACCAAGGTAAACATCGCCCAGGCATGCGAGTTTAAAATTCACACACAGTATATTGATGAATCAAGGTAAACTAAATGCTTTGAATGCTTTTAATTGAATTCAAAGATAAACAGTCCTAGCTAGTCTAATTAAGAAATGTTTTTGAACAAAAGATGAAATGCTTCCTCTGTTTAAGTATGTTTTATCAAAGTTCATAATTATTTTATGAGATGTTTATTGCAATTATTTCCAGACTTGATCAAATGGATGGTGACGTGAGATTTCATAATTTGAGGAATTGTGTGTACTTTTCTAAAGCTAACAAAGCAATGAATAAATAGAATAATGGTAAAAGCTGCATTTGTTGAGAGATTTCCGAAAAACATCAATAGTTCTTCCTCACATAGACCAATTTAAACCAAGAAAATTAGACTTGAAACACAACATTACCGCAAAACAATTTGAAAACAAAACATGCAATAAAATTTCTCCCCTATCATGTCCGTGAAAAACACCATTAATTTCAATCACTTTGAATGCATTTCCCCATTTCTCATCCAATACCAGTTAGTCATAAAACATTTATGAATAATTTAGTGTTAATAAATGGATTTAGCTTGCTTGAAAGCGCAAGGGAAATTATTTCCAAGGCCAATATGAAGCTATTACACTGTGTCTGGAGTGATCTCAAGGCTGGTAATCGCATCCGTCAGGAAAATTGAAAAACAAATCAAGTTGATAGATTGAAGCTCGGTAAACAGTTGATACTGCAAGTCTACTCAAAATTGATTTGTTGCCAAGGTTACTAGAAGTTTTTGTATTGTTAACAGAAGATAAACAAAACACGGTAGTTGTTCGGCAGACATATTGAACAATTACAGTCTCAATAACACAAAGCGAATAGCTTCTTTCAAATTGATTTAAGATTTTACACATAAAAATACAGTCAAGGTCTTTTTTCCCACATTTTTAAAACAATTTAACTGTGAAATTTTAATTCAATTCCTCGATTTGTTTTTGAGTAATGTGATACATCAGAGAGTTCAGATACAGTTAGACAAAGGCAACGTATGTCTTCTGCAAAGTCTCAAAATAGACGAAACAATTGACACTCGGAGACAAGAAACCCTGGCGTTGGTATCCGATTGCTTTCTAAGAACCATTTCTCATTCTTATTATGAAGAATCTAATATAAACAAGACATCTTGTTTTCGACACCACACATGTGACCTTCAATTAAACATTTAGAGGTCACAGTGTTAGGAGCAAGGAGTGTTTTCAATGAAATGTCTTTGAAGCTGTGAAAGAATTTGTAAGTATGCGACTTTGAATTGTACAGAGGTTATTGCTGAGCATTATAAAGCAAATAGGAAAATCTTTCGAAAAAGTATCTTAATTAAAACTGACAAGATATATGTATAAATATGGGTCAAAACAACTTTAAATAAACTATTCTGATCATATTGTTTAAATGGAAAAGGCATCCCAAAATGGGAAGTTTCATTAAAACAAGAGGCCCAGAGGGCCTGTATCACTCACCTGGGTATTTTACGATCATGCAGTGATTCTGACAAAACAATCTTATTAAAGTTGTGTTACAAATCCTTTTCCCAGTTTAGCATCTACCACATGGTACCAAGCATTGTCAATCAACACTTTCCTTTAACAAACATTAAGCTTTCTGGTTCCAGAGAAGATTCAAAGCAAATTAAGTTAAATAGAACTTTATGACAGAGTCATATATCAAATAACTAATGTTAACTTCCCTCACTGGGCCCTGTCCCTCTACCTCTGTGGGGAATTGGACATTTAAGTTATCATATATTCAATTGCTATTGTCAAAGGATCGAATTCTCCTGATCAAAATTTATCAAAATCCCTTTATCCATACAGAAAAAAGGTCAAGAAATTCCTCTTTTCCCTTATTGTGCCCCACCCCTCCAACATCTGGGGGTTTGTTTGTTTGTTTTTAACAGCCAGGGTCATCTAAGGACGTGCCAGGTTTTGGAGGTGGAGGAAAGCTGGAGTACCCGGAAAAAACCACCGGCCTACGGTCAGTACCTGGCAACTGCCCCACATAGGTTTCGAACTCACAACCCAGAGGTGGAGGGCTAGTGATAAAGTGTCAGAACATCTGGGGGGGCCCCTGCTTTTATACATTGGATCTCCTTCACCCAAATTTTCCATTAAATCATTCATATGAAGCATATTAAATGGGCTATCTCTATGTAATTGGTCCCATTTGGGCTGTCCCTCCAACCCATAGGGAGCCAGGCCCAGTTTTCATTGCAAAATAAGTTCCCCTTTACCGCAAGAATGCTTCAGACCAAATTTAAACTAATTCCTGTCATTTGCACACAAAAAAAGGATTTTTAAGCACTAGCTTCTATTATTGGGCTCTACACCTCAAACCCCAAGGTGTTAAACCCATAACACAAAATTTCCCTTTCACATAAGGATGCTTCAGCCCAAATTTGGACAAAAATCCTGTATTGCTGTATTTCCTAATAACTAACAAAAAAAAAAGCGAAAATTCCCCAATAAGGCCAATTAAGCTCCCTGACAGGCTCGAGCTCCAGAACAACTGTTTTAATAAGCAAGCATACTTGGTATTACTTAAGCATTACATGTCCCCTAACACCCTCGGCTAAAAAAAGTAACTTATTAGACTCAAAAACCCTGAATCCGCAGCGCCCTCACCTAAGGTCACGTTAAAGCCGGCGCTCAAACTGACTGCTGTCGCAGCCCCCTCACCTGAGGTTATGGACCAGGGGTCTAACAGACTGAGCTATCACAGCCCCCTCACCTGAGGTTATGGACCAGGGGTCTAACAGATTGAGCTATCACAGCCCCCTCACCTGAGGTTATGGACCAGGGGTCTAACAGACTGAGCTATCACAGCCCCCTCACCTGAGGTTATGGACCAGGGGTCTAACAGACTGAGCTATCACAGCCCCCTCACCTGAGGTTATGGACCAGGGGTCTAACAGACTGAGCTATCACAGCCCCCTCACCTGAGGTTATGGACCAGGGGTCTAACAGACTGAGCTATCACGGCCCCCTCACCTGAGGTTATGGACCAGGGGTCTAACAGACTGAGCTATCACGGCCCCCTCACCTGAGGTTATGGACCAGGGGTCTAACAGACTGAGCTATCACGGCCCCCTCACCTGAGGCTATGGACCAGGGGTCTAACAGACTGAGCTATCACAGCCCCCTCACCTGAGGTTATGGACCAGGGGTCTAACAGACTGAGCTATCACGGCCCCCTCACCTGAGGTTATGGACCAGGGGTCTAACAGACTGAGCTATCACGGCCCCCTCACCTGAGGCTATGGACCAGGGGTCTAACAGACTGAGCTATCACGGCCCCCTCACCTGAGGCTATGGACCAGGGGTCTAACAGACTGAGCTATCACGGCCCCCTCACCTGAGGCTATGGACCAGGGGTCTAACAGACTGAGCTATCACAGCCCCCTCACCTGAGGCTATGGACCAGGGGTCTAACAGACTGAGCTATCACGGCCCCCTCACCTGAGGCTATGGACCAGGGGTCTAACAGACTGAGCTATCACGGCCCCCTCACCTGAGGTTATGGACCAGGGGTTTAACAGACTGAGCTATCACAGCCCCCTCACCTGAGGCTATGGACCAGGGGTCTAACAGACTGAGCTATCACGGCCCCCTCACCTGAGGTTATGGACCAGGGGTCTAACAGACTGAGCTATCACAGCCCCCTCACCTGAGGTTATGGACCAGGGGTCTAACAGACTGAGCTATCACGGCCCCCTCACCTGAGGTTATGGACCAGGAGTCTAACAGACTGAGCTATCACGGCCCCCTCACCTGAGGTTATGGACCAGGGGTCTAACAGACTGAGTTATCACGGCCCCCTCACCTGAGGCTATGGACCAGGCGTCTAATAGACTGAGTTATCACGGCCCCCTCACCTGAGGTTATGGACCAGGGGTCTAACAGACTGAGCTATCACGGCCCCCTCACCTGAGGTTATGGACCAGGGGTCTAATAGACTGAGCTATCACGGCCCCCTCACTTGAAGTTATGGACCAGGCGTCTAATAGACTGAGCTATCACGGCCCCCTCACCTGAGGTTATGGACCAGGGGTCTAACAGACTGAGCTATCACGGCCCCCTCACCTGAGGTTATGGACTAGCGGTCTAACAGACTGAGCTATCACGGCCCCCTCACCTGAGGTTATGGACCTTGAGGGGTCTAACAGACTGAGCTACATGTATCACGGCCCCCTCACCTGAAGTTATGGACCAGGGGTCTAACAGACTGAGCTATCACGGCCCCCTCACCTGAGGCTATGGACCTTGAGGGGTCTAACAGACTGAGCTATCACGGCCCCCTCACCTGAGGTTATGGACCAGGGGTCTAACAGATTGAGCTATCACGGCCCCCTCTCCTGAGGCTATGGACCAGGGGTCTAACAGACTGAGCTATCACGGCCCCCTCACCTGAAGTTATGGACCAGGGGTTTAACAGACTGAGCTATCACGGCCCCCTCACCTGAGGTTATGGACCTTGAGGGGTCTAACAGACTATGAGCTATCACGGCCCCCTCACCTGAGGTTATGGACCAGGGGTCTAACAGACTGAGCTATCACAGCCCCCTCACCTGAGGTTATGGACCTTGAGGGGTCTTACAGACTGAGCTATCACGGCCCCCTCACCTGAAGTTATGGACCAGGGGTCTAACAGACTGAGCTATCACGGCCCCCTCACCTGAAGTTATGGACCAGGGGTCTAACAGACTGAGCTATCACGGCCCCCTCACCTGAAGTTATGGACTAGCGGTCTAACAGACTGAGCTATCAGTCGGCCTCCTCACCTGAGGTTATGGACTAGCGGTCTAACAGACTGAGCTATCACAGCCCCCTCACCTGAGGCTATGGACCAGGGGTCTAACAGACTGAGCTATCACGGCCCCCTCACCTGAGGCTATGGACCAGGGGTCTAACAGATTGAGCTATCACGGCCCCCTCTCCTGAGGTTATGGACTAGCGGTCTAACAGACTGAGCTATCACGGCCGCCTCACCTGAGGTTATGGACTAGCGGTCTAACAGACTGAGCTATCACGGCCCCCTCACCTGAAGTTATGGACTAGCGGTCTAACAGACTGAGCTATCACGGCCCCCTCACCTGAGGTTATGGACCTTGAGGGGTCTAACAGACTGAGCTACATGTATCACGGCCCCCTCACCTGAAGTTATGGACCAGGGGTCTAACAGACTGAGCTATCACGGCCCCCTCACCTGAGGTTATGGACCAGGGGTCTAACAGACTGAGCTATCATGGCCCCCTCACCTGAGGTTATGGACCAGGGGTCTAACAGACTGAGCTATCACGGCCCCCTCACCTGAGGTTATGGACCAGGGGTCTAACAGACTGAGCTATCACGGCCCCCTCACCTGAGGTTATGGACTAGTGGTCTAACAGACTGAGCTATCACGGCCCCCTCACCAGAGGCTATGGACCAGGGGTCTAACCGACTGAGCTATCACGGCCCCCTCACTTGAGTTTAAGTCGGTACTCTAACTGACTGAGATATTGATGCCTCCACAGTGACTTAACCAGAAAATTTAGATGACCTTATGACCTTTTTTCATTGACTTAAATTTAATCTGTTCATATGTTAACTTATATTTTATGCTGACGATACAAAATTGTAACAGCCACATTGGGCCCAAACACAATTTTAATTTCTCTGTTTTCATCCAGTATTAAGGTATGCTAGATGAACAAACACATCCTTGTCAGTTTTAATTGAGTGACTAGTTCATTGACCTGCACCTATAAAGCTTTAAATTTGACTTAAAACAGTTCACAAACTGGCCATGTATTCTACAATATTACATTTATGAAGTTATCAAGATACATTAAATTCTCATTCATCAGAGACATTTTTTTCAGCAAGTGACGGTATTGATGAGAAGATATTCCCATGGCTCCAATAGCTATGATTGACAGTGCATGAAATGTTGACGAACAGGTTTCCTTCAAAGTGCATAACCGACAAAGGATTTAAGAAGGTAGCCGGGTACGGATCCGTAAAAGTGTCTCTTATAATTATTTAAAGTAAGTGCACCCTGTTACCGTCAAATATATATATATATGGAACCAAGGCCATCCCTTGGTATGGTTCAAAAGAGTTGGAGAAATGAAAAGTTAAGATTTCAATGATTGAAGCCATGGAATTTTTCTGTTACTAAAAGAAGAGTCAATACGTCAACCTTGTAAGGTGTAATGCGTTATATACAAGAACAATTTAACATTGAAAACCCCTGATTTTTTCGTTCTGTGATCTCCTTGAAGAAATAGATCGGTTCTGAATGTGTCCAGAGTTACTTCTAACTTTGAACTTACATGCCTATATATTACACCATACAAGACAAGACATATTTTTTATTTCCCCAACTTCCCTTCTTCACAATTTGTTTTTAAATAGAAGGCGAAAACAGCTGTATGATGATGTACTGTACTTGTCGTAATTAGCGCCCCTCCCCCTAGCTTCCCTCCCATTTCCTGTGGAAAAATTGAAATCATAAGCCGCCTCCCTCCTATTCATGAAACAACTTAAAAATAAGTCACATTACTTACATTTCTGAAGACTAAGTTTGGTGATCAAATTAAGCCAGACTCCAAGTAAATCTTAAATATTTGGTCACAATGCATCAAGCTTTACTGACTTTTTTTTTTATAAAATCCTTTTTCTTTTTTTCTTTAACTCTTTCCGTACTCACGACGACTACAGACGTCACAAAAATGTGCTCTTGTATCCTTCATGACGACTACACACGTCGCAATTAACATGCCTTCCATCCTTTGAGACGACTCAAATCGTCGTAAAACAAGATGTTGATATTACTTGCTGGTTTAGCATAGTCATACGAAGGAATTGACACGGAAATGATGTTTTTAAGAAATAAAAAGCAATGTAAATATTGTATTGATGGTATATTTTACGTACCAGAAGCATAATTCATTCGTTAAGATTGTCTATTTCAAAGAATTCCGCCGGTTCATGCCGAGCTGTTTACATAGCTACAAAATGGCGGCCTCAAATTTACTTTCGTTTTCTGCGAGATTGTTGAGGTGTTAAACACAATAAAACAATTAAAAACGATAATATATATATAATTGAGTAACGTTTATCATCAAAATAAGTAAGAAATACGTAAAATATTTTTACACACCGAAAAAACGATGTTTTGGCTGCGTGATTTCTTGCACATGTGTGACACATGTGCCGATTAACATGTCATTTCCCGCGATTCTGCCTGGTGATTTCGCCGTATTTTAAAGGAAAAATTGGGTAAAAGAGTTTCCGTACTCAGTACTTGTTCCATATGATAAACTTCATTTAATATTAAGCATTATACAACAGTAAAAGATCAGTAAAAGATCGTTTTATCGACGTCTGATGTGATAGCCATATGCTCCAATACACAAAGGACCTACCCAGCATTCACTTCCGGTAGCGACCGCGAAATTTGAATGAGTACGTAAAGAGTTAACATAAATAGTTACATATAAATCAGCGCCCAATAGCTGTGACTTTTTAAGCACCCTTGGCACTAATTACGACAAATACGGTATTAACACTGTAATTAAGTTCTTTATTCTTCCTTTATCATAATTTTCTATTTTACATACCATACCTCATCTAATAAGCGCACTCTGTACTTACAAAGACACAAAAGAGGTGCGCTAATAATAAAACAATTTACAGAGAAAAATTTCCATGTGAAATCCGAGTGGATTTTTTTTTTTTTAATTTCAATATCTTTATGAATCGAAGTGAAAACAAGTTAATATACAGCATTTATTAACAGACAAGTCTTTCAATTAGCACAACCATCCTTTTTCTTGTGTGGAATATAGGGGCAGGTGCATTATGTCTATCAGGTCAAATACGGCATTTATATACATATATTTGTTATTGTGATTCAAAGATTTGATAATTAGCACCGAGGTTTGGGAACTCTACCCACATTGTACATTATCACAGTATTACTGTAACAATTATATACTCTCTAAACTGAGTTCCCCAGATATCGCATATAGCCTTAATAGAAGAAGAATTAAATGTACAAGATTTAATAATTAGCATATGGGAACTCTATCCCATATTAGTTAGTAAATTATCAGTTTTCTGTAACAATTATATACTCTCTAAACTGAGTTCCCAGATATCGCATATAGCCTTAATAGAAGCAGAGTTAAATGTACAAGATTTAATAATTATCATATGGGAACTCTATCCCATATTAGTTAGTAAATTATCAGTTTTCTGTAACAATTATATACTCTCTAAACTGAGCTCCCAGATGTCACATATAGCCTTAATAGAATCATCTGTATAATGATATTAAAGTTTTTCTTCGTGTATTAAGACCATTTTGATTTGATCAGTTTTGGAAGAGTTATTGCTTTTTATTTCATTTAGATTTAACTTTCTCTAGGAATCTTCTCTCGAAGATCTCGACCGATGATCGATACCATCATTCCAGGCAGCCCTTTATTCCGTAATTGATAATCGCTGATAATTTTAAAAGTTACTGCCCTTGTTTTGTGTTTTGTTTACTCTTGTCTACATGATATTGATCCTGACTCAGATTTAATTATGAAATTTCTTTGATACTTCATGCAGGCGAGATTTTAAACCATCATGACTAGTAGTTGTTCTATATTTTGTTTGATTCTATTGTAATTTTGGCGCCACTTTTCTGATGTGACCTGTACACGACTTCCTGAGACATATACCACTACAACTCTTGAAGCAAATCCTTAACACCGACTTCCCATAAAGATGTACTTTGGAAATAAATCCCTCCTTCTGAAGGTCAAAGGTCATATATAGCTCACAGTGACCTATAATTCTTCATGGACACAACTTTCCAATATGTACCCACACAAATCCTGGTTAAAGAAATATATTGAACACCTGGGAACCAGAACACCTGGGAACCAGAACACCTGGGACCCATTTCTTTCTATCTGTTTCATTTTAAAATCATTTTTCTTTTAAAGAAAGATTAGAAAAAGCCAATCTGTACCTCAAAAAACGTGGAAAACACTCGCGTATATACATAAAACACTCGTGTATATACATAAAACACTCGTGTATATACATAAAACACTCGTGTATTAACATAAAACACTCGTGTATATACATAAAACACTCGTGTATATACATAAAACACTCGTGTATATACATAAAACGCTCGTGTATATACATAAAACACTCGTGTATATACATAAAACACTCGTGTATATACATAAAACACTCGTGTATTAACATAAAACACTCGTGTATATACATAAAACACTCCTGTATATACATAAAACACTCGTGTATATACATAAAACACTCGTGTATATACATAAAACACTCGTGTATATACATAAAACACTCGTGTATTAACATAAAACACTCGTGTATATACATAAAACACTCCTGTATATACATAAATCTTACATATTCATAAGATGTTTCACTTGAAAGCATTATTGACAATTTTAATTTTAATTTTAATATGGTCTGTTCAATAAAGTTTCATCTTTTTCTGATAAATTGCCTGACATGTTTGCTATCAGACTGGTAGGTATCAAATGAGGGATTTTGATATGTTTATTTATGAGCATGCACTGGTAAACATTTAATAAATATATATATGTACCTTCGCTGTAATTGATTCAGGTTAATACCAAAAAATCAAATTTCTTCAGAAAAAAAGAAAAAAAAGAAGAAAGCATACTGAGTCTGTCAGTATAGGTAAAGTATTATACATGTTCCCTACCAGTCCCCATCAACTATTACACTGTAATGATTTTTAAAGAAACTTGATTTTCTAAAATAAGGAATGGTGACCTCACTAGCGGATCTAAGGGGAGGGGGGGATCCTGGGGGTCGCCTACGGCGCTTGCATTCTCACTAAATTACTGCCCTGGACCCGCTGGGGGCCTTGGCGGTGGCCCCCAGACCCCTCGCCTAAAAAAATTTGGCTTGCGCCTATGGCGCTCACTAAATTACTGGACACCCTTTTCAAAAATCCTAGATCCGCGCCATATTCCGGATGATTGCAAATTTGCTATATTCATTTTCTGCAGGACTCCCCTGGCTTCGCCCCCCTGGAACCCCTTACCAAGGTGCTTCCCTGGACCAGATGGGCGGCCCCCAGACCCCTCGCTAAAAAAATTCTTCTCGCGCCTATGGCAGTTCGCATTATCACTAAATTACTAGACTCCCCCCCCCCCCCCTTTCGAAAATCCTGGATCTGCGCCTAGACCTTGACCTCGACCCAGTAACCCTGAGACTAGAACTTGTGTGGGATATTACAGTTCTTTGTAAATGTGAGAAGTTTGATAACAACCTCTAAAGGAAAGAAGCTACCAGGATGTCGACAAATGATTTTCTAAAAATAGTACCGGTGCATGACTTTGACCTTGACCTTGACCCAACAACCTTGAAATTTAAACTTGTCAAAGATATGATGGTCCGTATATGGTAATTGTGTGAAGTATGCTAAAAATCCCTCCAGGAATGAAGCCTCTAGAGTCAACTGACAAACTTCAGTGTTTAATCTTCATATGTAGGTACATAAGTCACATGTACATATACCTACAAGCCAGGCAGAGAGGAAAACCTACCCCCTCTAACCCCCAACCCCACCTTTGAACCTCACCCTTGACCTCCATCCCCTCCCCCTATCACCCCTGCCGGTTTCTAAGCAAAATACATGTATGACATAGCTGGAAGGTCGCTAGATTTTATATACTTCGGTATAAAGGTTAAAATTCCAGTAACCAGTAGTGCATTCAATCGCTCTGTGCATCTTCTTAATTCCACACGACGTACAAACACATGAAAATCGGTCGAGATTAGGATAAGATCTATATATAACCTTGTGAATGATCAAATTCACCATGGAGGTAGAAAAATAAGATACCCTGAATATTATCCCGCTTTCAAAGCACCGATTGAATTTAACACCTCAGCGATTTAAGAAGCCATAATCGGTACATAAGTACCGGATACATATAGATAAAAAAAAAAATTTCTTTAAAGAGAGATGCATTTTCTACCAAAACATGAACTAGAAGGCGTTAAAGTATATCTTGACCTCATAATTGTTGCATTGGAACATAAAATAAATTGATAATGTAATTTTTTTGTACTTTTAAAAAGATTTATGACATTGAAATAGTCACGCCATAATATCATTGCATTAAGTAATTTCTGAAACTTTAATATTTTTGTTTGAAAATTCTTGTTTTTTTTAATTTACTGCTCCATATAGCTTTAGAACAAGTTAAATTCCTGCAGTTATTTCATTTTCAATGGGATCTTAGCAAAGCCTGATGTTCTTTGTGTAAGCCTTGAGGCTTAATAGCAAACATCAAAACGAAATAACTATTGTATTTATGGGTACCATAAAATTAACGCTTTCCGTGTAAAGTACAAAAAATTAGTTTTCATATAAATAAATTCTGTTATCTTTGTAACTACATCTGAAGGCTTCATGGCGAGATAAATTGAACTTCCTTATTAAATGTGTCTCGTCGAGACCAGAAAATGCATCTAACAGGCTCAGAATTAACGATTATATCCAAACTAAAAATGCTATTTAGTGGAAAGGAATATTACATTTTGCCTTTGACTGTGGTCCGATAGATTTATGACTAACATCAAGCTGGTTTCATAATTGTAAAAGTACATGCAAGCATCTAGGACAAATCTTAGAGGGAGGGGATTTATGATGGAACAGATAAAAATTCAGCCAGCGTAAATGTAAGGAGAATGTGTTGCCTTGAAAAAATGTAGACAATTATACTCCTTTGACATATCCTCAATTCATCCATATCTTCTGTCACTATGTAATTTAAATGTATGGGCCAACTTGAGCTATTAGCTGGTTAAAAAACACTAATAACAAGGTATACAGATAGTGTGTTCTTGACCTACATCCCACCAGCCCTTGACATCCCAAGTATTAGCATACTTGGCAGGCTGCCAGGCTCAGCAAGGTTACCACTGTAGGGGACTGTGGCCATATTGTTTGATAAGAGGAGCTCGATGCACCTGGGAATGGGTTTCAGCAGATATTATGGAATAATTTTGATTGACAATAAATACAGGGTGGTTTGACAGGGAAGAAATGGAGTGGCTTGACGGAAGAGATGGAGTGGTTTGACAGGGAAGAAATGGAGTGGTTTGACAGGGAAGAAATGGAGTGGTTTGACAGGGAAGAAATGGAGTGGTTTGACAGGGAAGAAATGGAGTGGTTTGACAGGGAAGAAATGGAGTGGTTTGACAGGGAAGAGATGGAGTGGTTTGACAGGGAAGAGATGGAGTACGTGGCTTGACAGGGAAGAGATGGAGTTGTTTGACAGGGAAGAAATGGAGTGGTTTGACAGGGAAGAGATGGAGTGGTTTGACAGGGAAGAGATGGAATGGTTTGACAGGGAAGAGATGGAGTGGTTTGACAGGGAAGAGATGGAGTACGTGGCTTGACAGGGAAGAAATGGAGTGGTTTGACAGGGAAGAAATGGAGTGGCTTGACAGGGAAGAGATGGAGTGGCTTGACAGGGAAGAGATGGAGTGGTTTGATAGGGAAGAGATGGAGTGGTTTGACAGGGAAGAAATGGAGTGGTTTGACAGGGAAGAGATGGAGTGGTTTGATAGGGAAGAGATGGAGTGGTTTGACAGGGAAGAGAATGTGGACTAGTTTGACAGAGTAGAGATTGACTTGTTTGAAAAGACAGTGTTGGAGTAGTTTGACAGGGCAGTCACTCAGATGGGCTGATTTGATCGGGCAGCAATTGAGTGGTTTGACAGGACAGCCACTCAGATGGGATGGTTTGACAGGACAGCCACTCAGATTGGATGGTTTGACAGGCAGAAATTGAGTGGTTTGACAGGGCAGAAATTGAGTGGTTTGACAGGGCAGAAATTGAGTGGTTTGACAGAGCACTCACTCAGATTGGATGGTTTAACAGGGCAGAAATTGAGTGGTTTGACAGGGCAGAAATTGAGTGGTTTAACGACAGAAGTTGAGTGGTTTAACAGGGCAGAAATTGGGTGGTTTAACATAGCACTCACTCAGATGGGATGGTTTAACAGGGCAGAGATTGAGTGGTTTAACAGGGCAGAAATTGAGTGGTTTAACAGGGCAGAAATTGAGTGGTTTGACAGGGCAGCAATTGAGTGGTTTGACAGGGAAGCAATTGAGTGGTTTGAAGGGGCACAAATTGAGTGGTTTGACAGCAGAAATTGATCGGTTTAACAAGGCAGAAATTAAGTGGTTTGACAGCGAAGCAATTGAGTGGTTTGACAGCAGAAATTGAGTGGCTTGACAGGGAAGCAATTGAGTGGTTTGACAGCAGAAATTGAGTGGTCTGACAGGGCAGAAATTGAGTGGTTTGACAGGGCAGAAATTGAGTGGTTTGACAGCAGAAATTGAGTGGTTTGACAGGGCAGAAATTGAGTGGTTTGACAAGGCAGTCACTCAGATGGGATGGTTTGACAGGGCAGAAATGGAGTGGTTTGACAGGAATGAGGCAGGACAGAGAAAGAGTGGTGTATGACAGGGAAAATGGAGTGGTTTAACAGGTCTGAGATGGAGTGGTTTGATAGCTAGGGTAGAGATGAGACAGGGCAGAGATGGAGTGGCTAAATTGGGCCGAAATGGAGTCATTTGACAGTGCAGAAATGTAGTTTCAATGGGGCAAGATCAGTTAAGGTAGAAATTGATTGGTTTGGACTGGACAAAGAGAGAGGACACTGGTGTACTTTTCATAAATGGAATCCCAAGAAAAAAAGGTCTAAATATGAAATGTAAGCCGTTAAATTGCTGAATTTCAACCCTGCTATCATAGCATCGACTGTTTTGGAAAGTAGTACCAAAAAAGGTATTTGCTATCCCTCAAAACCCAATTTTCCAATTTCCCAATTTTCAGCTTATTTGGACAATACATATATCTCAATTTTGGCTAATCAGAAGCCTCCATTATCTTCCCATAGTTAAGGTTCTAGAAACAAATTATGCCTCAAATTATAGCATGAATAAATCACACCACTTGACCAAGTTTGTTTCACTCTGGCTTATTAAGACCTAGACCTCTAACCCCATGACCCCTTAAGTTTGTCGGAAGTGTGGTTTACATGCCTTAATACCTATACAATACTCCAGTCTACATATGTATATACTAACTGTTAACACTATTCAGATGTCAGGTTCTGATGATGACATGCTTTAATAGTGTCAAGACTAGTCAACATTTGGATTAAACGAAACCAAGCTAGACCTGGTTATGGTAATCTTTTACTTCTGATTTTTTAACCTTACGCTCAGACTCCAGTATTTCTTGTAGAATATACTGGTCATCACAGAAACTACTTTCACTGAAGTTGTATCTTCCACTTCCTGTGTTTTGAATATTGTTAGATGTTACCATAAGTACTATTTCACTTAATGACATCAAGGGCCGTAACATGCCAAGGGCCATAACTCCGGTAAACATTGATGGAACTTGATGCCATTCAGGGAGTTCCAAGAACATGTTATGAATAACACATGTGTAAAGTTTTGTTGAAATCCATTTATAATCCTGGAAGGACAGACATGCTGATTCCAGTATACCCTAACTCCTCCCAAACTTCATCCCGAAGCGGGAATCTAAAATCTTTAGCACTTATTCAACGAATTTGTATTCAATTACATTCGAAACGGCTAGAGACCTTATTCAACAAATTTGTATTCAATTACAGTCAAAACGGCTAGAGAACTTCTCAACAAATTTGAATTAAATTAGTCAGAGCAGTAAATGACCTTTTCAATTAACAAATCTGTATAAGTCAAAGTAACAAACTATTAGACCTCATAATCAACAAAATTGTATTGAATTTGTCGGTCAAGCTATTATATAAAGAGACAAATGACTGTATTGACAGACGTGTAATTTGGTTTGGTTTGTTTTTGTTTAACGTCATATTAACAGCCAGGGTCATTTAAGGACATGCCAGGTTTTGGAGGTGGAGGAAAGCCGAAGTACCCGGAGAAAAACCACCGGTCTACGGTCAGCACCTGGCAACTGCCCCACGCAGGTTTCGAACTCGCAACCCAGAGGTGGAGGGCTAGTGATAAAGTGTCGGTACACCTTAACCACTCGGCCACCGCGTGACAGATGTGTAAGAGAGAACCAGCCTTTTTCCCAGTTCACAGTACACCTATCCTCTTTTCCAGGAAAAAGATGATTGCATTCCCCTAACAGGTTGAGGACTAAGGAGTGGTCCACTTATTTCCATTTCAAAATACTTCATTAAATCAAAATAGGGGAATTTGACAAACGGCCATTAATCCCTTAAGTGGTTCACTAATGGTTTACATATACAAGGCCATCCATAGGTTTCAATACACAGATGATATTTTGTAATTCAGTGAATATGATTATAATATTGTGTATTACAATCTTTGTCTGATAGCTTCTAATGTTTTGATAAATAGTCAATACTGTTATTGATGATCTACAAATCCTCAAAATACAACATTTTCGTAATAAGGTATCTTTTTGAATATTTGGTAAACTGAGACAATATTTTCACAGAATGACAAAATTTTTAAAGGATAATTTCATTAAGTGTTATGTTATGGTACATTTAAAAAAAATTTTTTTATTTATTTTTAAAATATCTTGGGAAATCGCTCCCTCACTGGTCCCTCCCTGAAACTTCATCGAGATGGGTAATATTATTTTCATGAAAATTTGCCAATGTCATTAACCAATTAATTGTTTCTGATTAATCACTTAATTACAATATTTCAAAAAGTCAAAAGACTGTGTATTCAGTTTAATAGATGGCAGTGTATGTGTATAGCATGACAAAATATTTCATTAATTTTCTGAGTGTCTGTTTGAAACTGATGGCTTGAAAAAATATACAGTAATCATTTATTCTATTTCATAGATGTAAGAGATTAAATGCTGTGTACTAATGTCTTGATTCCATCACGAAATTAAACCACCTTTGGTTTTTCAAAAAATACGAGAGATATTCATATGCTTGACATCTGTTTAATACGTAGTTATGGACCTGTATTGAGAATGTCAATGAAGATGACTTTCTATTTGTGTTCAGTTGACACTTTACAATCATGCCAGTAGTAAATTGATCCTCAGATAATCAAAGGGAAGTAACTCTTACAAAATGTCAGGCATCCTGATGAAACACATAGTCATACAAGAGTTGTCTGTGCATGGCCATTAAAAGTTGAGGTAGAAATCTTCTCATTTACACAATCTGTAACAAACTTTTTAAATTTTCTTTTTTAAAGTTGTTATGTAGTTGATATTACCTTAAATGACAATACCTGTCAACAGGACATTAAACAATACAAATCTTAGTCAAACTACTACTTAAGAAATATAAATTATTTTCCTTCTGGGATTAAATCCCCGGATATCTTGGCCTAAAACAGCTAATGAGTTTCCCCACTGACGTAAAACAATAAAATTGACTGTTTGTTTGATTGGTGGGTTTATCGCCACATGAACAGTCAGGGTAATTTTGAGGCAAAAATTCCTTGTAGTAGCTGGTGGCTACCCCACTGAAAAAAATATGGGATACCCGTCACATACCATCTAGAGTGATAAGGGTAAAGTGTCTTGCCCGAGGACATAACTACAACAACAGAGATCGGCACATTTCTCAGCTTTCACAGAATTTTAAAATTAACTGACACAGGTATATAGGGACAATTGACTGTTTTAATATTTCTCTGTAACATTTCTAGCTATTCCAGGGCACCCAGTTGATAATTTTGTTAACAATGATACATTGGTTAATATCGAGAGATCTTCTGTTGTCGTTCATATTGCATAAACCAAAAACATAATACTCATTAGCCTGAAACAAGCTCGTTCCGGCCACCTGACGGGGACATGAATAATTTGAAATTCAAATTTGAAAAAATATGTTAAATATTGAAATTATAGCAATTCATCAATAAAGAAAAAACTCTTGTTGTTGCATAAAGCAACTGAACATATAATAGATTTTTTCCATTTTAGATCTGATAAAAATTATAGGGATTGAAAAGATAGTAAAAAAAGTCAGTATTGGACCGAAAAGGGATATGCAGACATTTTCACGGTTTATTCAAATTGTACTTTAGTTCACAGTCTAATATATCCACCAACAAATTATCAATCGTTCAGTAACGCTAGTTCAACTAGAACACTGACACGTCAGAAAGGGCCCCGCTATGTGTCTGACCCTTCAGGGTAAATGTAATAATTATTGTCAGTATTTTTCCTGCCTATATAACTGGGTGCGCCAAACGACCCCATTCTCAATGCGTTTTAGCCTGATTTTTTCGCAAAATCAACTAGAAAATTCCAAATAACATTTGTATGACGACTTTTCACAATCAATGAAAAAATTCCCAGTTTCGTTTTTAGGAATACACTGTGCACTGTAAAATTGGTTAGCATAGAAAATTCAATGTGTGTATTTGGGTGTAATTTACAGTTTGCGCTCAAATTTTCCCAATTTGGCTTATTGAAGTTTTCCCAAAATACCCAGGAAAAGCACTGATTGTAATATATTGACATGAAACTATTAGATATATGTTTTTGATTAACCTTTGCTATTGTTTCATTAATGTTAGCATTAATAGGGCCACTGACAATACTGCTTATTAGTATTGTATGGAAAAGCTAGCTAAAAGAATTCTACAAGCATTACACTTTTCAAATTTGTTTCAAATCTAATATCAAGGAGCACACAAACTGATATAAACTCAATGCAGTTATTCTAATAAGGTAAACTTGAGAGGGTTTTCTGAAAAACAAAACATACCAAATGTGAAGAAAAGGGGAGAAAAAAAGGATTTTTTAAAATATTTTAATAATGTCCTTTTTTTGTCATTTGAGGTATAAGAAATCCAAACCAGTACTTTTTTCACCTTTTTTTGTTTTAAAACTTTTTATATTTAGACCCAATCAACTTCAAAATTTGGTCGCTTGACACCAACTTACCTTCATAATGTCATAACAAAATCTTTAATACCATTTAAAAAATGTCAATCCGACCTTAACATATGACCCATTGACTTTGAACTTTGGTCAGTTGATATCTTGTTTGATTGTGACCAACTTTGCATAAGTCATAAATTATGCTAATGGAAGACTGTAATAGTATTGTATATGTATGTGTGTATTGTGGTTTTATGTCAATATGTAAAATGTTACATCATCGAAAATCGGCTTCCCTCAATACCTGTATGTACCAATTTTCGCCGCAATCAAATAATATCAAAATTTCTACCAATCAGAAGCCTCTGTTTCATTCCCATGACAACACAGGTTTTGGAAAGGTGAACCACTGTTCCCTCAAAACCCCTATATACCTGTGATTACCAATGCAATTCTCTCACCAAAATCGAACAATAACTAAATTTTGACCGATCAGAAACCTCCATTTGTTACCATGGCAACAGACGGTTTCGTAAGTGGTACCATTGTGTTTGGCTTCCCTAAATACCACTATGTACCAATTTTCACCGAAATCGAACAATATCGAAATTTCAACCAATCAGAAACCTCCATTTGTTACCATGGCAACAGACGATTTTGTAAGTGGTACCATTGTGTTTGGCTTCCCTAAATACCACTATGTACCAATTTTCACCGAAATCCTCCAACTCTTGTCAATAATTTGGCGCAAAAGAAAAAAACGGACAGACGGACAGACAGACGGACAGACGGACAACCTGATTACTATAGGGCACCGCATCTTTGATGCGGGGCCCTAATAAACAATTCTGCAATCTGCTATAACTAATGTTTCAAATTTATATAAAAGCATATCAAAAACAAGATCATTCATTGATAAGAAAATGTCAAAATTGTTTTGACTGCTAAAATCCAAAAGGGTCGATTACCTGGCATTTTGAAGCCGACCCAGGATGACCTTGACCGTTGACCTTTGAACTTGTGACCTTGAACTATGAGTTTGATCATTCTGTCAGTTAACTCTTGGTTTATTTCTTGACAACTTTGCATAATCGAATAGTGAACAGTTAAAAACAACAAAGATCCAGTATTTTCATGTTAATGTTAAAATCCAATATGGCCGCCTAACAGCCATTTTGAATCCGATTTGCATGAAATACTACACATCTGATCTAGGATGCATGAGGAATCATCAGTTCCAATTTGATACAAATCTTTCATCTCCTTCAATCATTTTTGTGCAGAAGAAAAAAAACGGACAGACGGACGGACGGCCAGACAGACGGACGGACGGACGGACAGAAGGACAACCTGATTACTATAGGGCACCCGCATCTCTCGATGCGGGGCCCTAATTATCAGCAGCTATTGATTAACAAAAATGTCTATTAAAGTTGTATTTCTTTTTACAAATTTTTTAGTCTGATCGTTTGCTAATTTACAATGACCTTATTGTGCCAGATCAGTCTCATATCAGCATTAATGCGTTGACTCGATCGCTCAAATCTTTCTCTGAAGAAACCATCAATCGATATTAACTTGCGTAAGCGGAACTTACAGAATGACAAGACTGTCAAAAGATTGATGATTTGTGGTTGAACAACATCACGATATCCAAGGAAATTTTTAAAATCGAGGACCACATTCACCGTGCGATCTCAAATATTTCTCACTCTATAAAATTTGGTAAACAGTATGAAAACAATTAATTATTAAGTGTTTCACCATTTTACAAACAAGGGCCCAATGGGCCCGAATCGCTCACCTGCAATGCAGTGATCTTTTCATATATGGATCCTGCAGTTATTTGAAAGCATGCTACAGGACCAATATAATGTCTCTCTGCACTTTGGCTATTCACTAGAAGTCACTTAAAGATTTAAGCATACTTGATCGATGTGACCTTGAATGTGAGTCAGGATCATTCATTTGAACAAACTTGGTAGCCCTTCACCCCAGCATGCTACAGACCCAATATCAACTCCCTAGGACTCTTGGTTATTGAGCAGAAGTAGTTTAAAGATTTTAGCCTTTTTTACTTCCTGTGACCTTGAATGAAGGTCAAGGTCATTCATTTGAACAAACTTGAGAGCCCTTCACCCCAGCATGCTACAGGCCAAATAGTAGGTCTCTGGGACTCTTGGTTATTGAGAAGAAGTCGTTTAAAGATTTGAGCCTTTTTGACTCCTGTAACCTTGAATGAAGGTCAAGGTCATTCATTTGAACAAACTTGGTAGCCCTTCACCCCAACATGCTACAGACCTAATATCAACTCCCTGGGACGCTTGGTTATTGAGAGGAAGTCATTTAAAGATTATAACCTTTTTGACTCCTGACCTTGAATGAAGGTCAAGGTCATTCATTTGAACAAACTTGGTAGCCCTTCACCCCAGGATGCTACAGACCTAATATCAACTCCCTGGGACTCTTGGTTATTGAGAGGAAGTCATTTAAAGATTTTAACCTTTTTGACTCCTGACCTTGAATGAAGGTCAAGGTCATTCATTTGAACAAACTTGGTAGCCCTTCACCCCAGCATGCTACAGGCCCAATATTAGGTCTCTGGGCCGTTTGGTTATTGAGAAGTTGCTTGAATGGAAAAGTTGACGCCGGACAGACAGACGGCCGGCCAGAAAGACGGACGACGGACGGACGCCGCGACACGAAATAAGCTTACTTGCCCTTCTGGCCATTCATTTCCTCTAAATTTCATAATGGGTAGTATTCCCCAAATCCTAGATTAACCCCTGCGATAGTAGGTATGGACCATGTATATTTATACTGATATTTTCGAAAAATTTGGTAATGACAAATCTTACAATAAAAGTAAATTAATTATAGCTGATTTTTGGTACATTGTACAAAGTACAAAACATATCAGAATATATTGTAAAAAGGAGAAACAATGAGTAATTTCTTTTATCCTTTTATAAAAAAATCTTCGTCAGCTCATGTTTAGTTGACAATGAAAAGAGAGCCAGTTGCTCAAAGGGAGACAACTCAAAATATTTGACATTGTACATCATATACCTTTTTTTTTACAGAGTTGTGTCCCTTTTAACCCTTGTTCGAGTTTTAAAGGCTATGCTAAAGTGTGTTAGCTCAGTTGTGAAAATCCTTAATAACTTTTTTTTTCATTTTCTGAGACTTTTGTCAGTCGTACCCAGAGATATTAGCTTTAGTGTTTCTTTAGTTGTGGCCCTTTGAACTTGAGATTTTTTTCTTTAATTTATCCATTTTTGGGGGAATTTTTTCTTTAATTCATCCATTTTTTAAAAAAAAATTCCTTTAATTTATCCATTTTTTACAATTATCAAATATTGATTTCTTCAATGTAGAGATTAATATGTTTTTTCACTTTAGCCGGGTCCTGCCCCTCTCTGCTGAAGAGGCGGGACAATGATAGCTCAGCCAGTTAGAGTGATGTCCTCATAACCTCAGGTGAAGATCTGAAGTTTGTGGTTCAACACTCCCTTACAACCTGTTTCAGTTTGTGTTTCCCTGGAAGCTGAGAAACAGGCCAGTCTGTTTTGTGATTGTATCTTCAGGCAAGACATTCACTGTAATTGCCTTGGATACCATGTGATGGGTCTCCAGTATGATGTTCAATGAGCTAGTCACCAACTACTACAAAGAGACCTGCCTCAAAATGATTCTGGGTGTTCATGGGGTTATAAACCCAGTAAACAAACCAAACAGGCAGGTCGGGCATACAATAATCAGCTCATATAAAATTGAGAGCCAAACCTATCTAAGATTGATGCAAACTGCATTGGATCAATTTTTTTTATTTTCATTTTCTGTAAACTAACAAGGAACCTTTTCTTCTCCAACTTAATCTCGCCTTTCTGTCCCCCGAGGTGTCAAACCCCTCTTTTATACACAATTGATTCCCCTTTTCCAATGACTATGATCCAAACAAATTTATATGAGCAGATTCAATTCAGGGACTCTTGAGAAGTAGAGTTTTAAGACAAAAAGTTGACGGATGAAGAAAACAGAGGACTTGGGGGACGCTAGCCAACAAAATGTTATAGACCCACTAGGTCTTTGGATTTTAGCATCAACAAAATGTTAAGACTCGCTAGTCCTTTGGACTTTAGCACTGACAAAATGTTATAGACCCACTAGGTCTTTGGATTTTAGCATTAACAAAATGTTAAGACTCGCTAGTCCTTTTGACTTTAGCGTCATCAAAATGTTATAGACTTGCTTTGAGTCCTTTTGACTTTAGCGTCATCAAAATGTTATAGACCCACTAGGTCTTTGGACTTTAGCGTCGACAAAATGTTACAGACCAGCTAGTCCTTTGGACTTTAGCGTTGACAAAATGTTACAGACCAGCTAGTCCTTTGGACTTTAGCATCAACAAAATGTTATAGACTTGCTAGTCCTTTGGACTTTAGCGTCGACAAAATGTTACAGACCAGCTAGTCCCTTGGACTTTAGCGTCGACAAAATGTTACAGACCTGCTAGTCCTTTGGACTTTAGCATCAACAAAATGTTACAGATTCGCTAGTCCTTTGGACCAAGACAGTTCATTCAGGTGAGGAAATACCTATCAAATTTATCATCGTTCTAACTCGATACCAAGGTGAATGTCCTCATCAGTGATCGCTTGCACTCAGGGCGAGTACATGTACTTTTTATTTTTCATGCTTGATTTTTCCATTTTCCTTTAGAGGCATATTTTAATTTATTATGTTGACAAGTTTGGACAACACATTCTTAAAACAATAGATTCTTGGAAACTTTTGTTTGGAATGCAATGAGTCATATCTAACTTCCGTTTAGTTCAATGCGATTTGTCAATCCTGAAACTTCCTTGAAGGTAAATATCAACAATTTCAAAAAATAACTCTCCTACAGGACAATTTTTTTAATTTTCTTTTTGCATTGAATGATACTTAATATCAATTTTGATAAAATAATACTTCCTGTTTCTGATGAACTTTACCACACAAGAAATTCTGGTAGACCTATCATATGTCTCGCCTATGACACTTATAAGGTACATACTAGGGTAGCTTAAACCAAGTAGTTCAGGTTTAAATAACTGAATTCAGATAGTTATTTAGAGAAACTAAATGCAAAAGTCCAAAGTCAAAGCATCACTATTAGATTTCTAAAAATCATGTGGATCATGAAATTTTGATTGATGAAAAGTGCACCATATCTAATTTTGATAAAATGTCCACTATACCTTATTTGGGTAAAGATGCTAATTACAAAATATATACTTTTTTCATGAATTTTCAGGATCAAATCTGGAGAAAGTAGTTTAAATCCAACATTATTTTAATCTGGAATGAGGCCCATTCAGCCCCACTAATCTCTATAGCTAGCCCAGAAAATGATCTGCTGAATGTTGTTTTATTTTTTCCATATTTGACCTCGTAACTTTACAGAATGTCCCTCAATAAGGGTGGTTCACCTTCACAGCAAATTGTCTCCAATAAATTTGAATCTTGTGACCTTGAAAGTACATTAACTAGTAAATGTTTACAGCAGTATAATTACGACTTTATTTAACCCACCTAGATATTGGACAGTCAATTTAAATTATTTAAACAGAATTGAAAGTTCTTTTCCTTGTAGCAATTTGAAGCATATGATATATACATATATTATACCTCATTCATTTAAGTGCCTATTTGAGTCTAGTAGTTGCTCCGGTCCATATATAGTATATGGCCCGGAGTCAAGGGCCGAAGTCCTTGACTCCGGGCCGACACTATATGAAAATGACGTCATAATACCAAGTTGACGTCGTCATATTATGACGTCATCATTTCAGACACTGAGCGAAATGGCGTCTGGCAGTGATAGATTTGTTGGTCATATTCGGTATAATATAACAAATATTGCATGTCACTTCGGGCAATATGGGAGCTAGTTTATGGACTGGTCAGTCACCCAAATATATGTATATGGACCTCAGCTTCGCTTCGGTCCATATACATATATTTGGGTGACTGACCAGTCCATAAACTCCAGGTGAGGTCCATATACATATATTTGGGTGACTGACCAGTCCATAAACTCCCATATTGCCCTCAGTGCCATGCAATATTTGTTAAATACATACACCCATTAGACCTTAGATACATTAAACACAGAACATGCCCATTAGGTAAATATCGGTTCATCTCTCACTGTCACCATGAAGTGTCACTGCCACTCCAACATTTGTCAAATCCATCACTTCACCATTCCATCAACACTTCGTAAGCTTTGAAATTACACCAACAAGCATTACCAGAAGTCTGTTACTAGAACAACTTTGTAGTTGATCTGGGTCATTTATACACAAATACTAAACTAATGTTGATTGCCACTTAATTAAATTTTCAGAGAAGGCTGGTTAGGTTTATTCATGAATGTAAATTGTGTAAGCCTTCATTTCAGCATACTACATGACCCAATATCAGGTCTGGAAAGTCTCCTGGCTATCGATAAATCATCTTTTAAAGATTTTAACATATTTGACCCCTGTGTGTGACCTTGAATGTAAGTACAGTGTATAGGTTATTTATTTGAACAAACTTGGTAGCCCTTTACAAAAGCATACAACAGGCCCAATATCAACTAGATCTGCCTCTTGGTAATTCAGAATAAGTCGTTTAAAGATTTTAGCCCAATTGACCCTTGTGACCTTGAATATTGATCAAGGTCATTCATTTGAACAGACTTGATAGTCCTTCAAACAAGCATGCTTCAAGCCCAATATCAGGTCTGTAGGCCACTTGCTTAATTAGAAGAATTTGTTTAAAGATTTTAGCCCAATTGACCCCTGTGACCTTGAATATTGATCAAGGTCATTCATTTGAACAGACTTGATAGTCCTTCAAACAAGCATGCTTCAAGCCCAATATCAGGTCTCTAGGCCACTTGCTTAATGAGGAGAATTTGTTTAAAGATTTTAACATATTTGACCCCTGTGACCTTAAATGAAGGTCAATACCATTAACTTGAACAATCTTGATAGCCCTTCATCCAAGAAGCTTTATGCCCAGAATCAGGTCTATATAGGCCTTTTGGTTATTGAGAAGTTGAAAACGTAAATTGTTCACGAACATACAACGGACGTTACACGACGACCGACAAAAAGGCGATTACAATAGGTCACTTGAGACAGGGTAGGTGACATAAAATGAATGTGAAAAAATATCATGGCCATCAGATACAATGTGCACCTGTATAAACATATCTTTTTTCAAGTACAGGATCTGATAGATCAAGTAGCAACTTCACAAACTGATTTTTTAAACCCAACCATTTATTCCAACCAACAGTTAGTGAGATCAGTCTATATGATCAGTCTATCATGTAAGAAATAGTTCTAATAAATTACAAACAAAAAGCAAAACAAAAAAAAAAAAAAAAAAAAACTATCATATGTGCCATAATCAGGCTTGAACAAAGTCATATGGGGCCAATAAAAATAGGGAGTCTCCCTCAAAAACAGGAAAGGACCGCAAAAATGGAATAGCTTCAGTGATTTCCCATGGGACTCACTCTAATTCTGAGTACACATGTACTCACCATTTCTCTCAGTATTGGAACTCATAAAAATGTTGGAAATCCTCATAAATGTGTGTGTTGAGTGAAAAAAGTACATGTACTTAGAAGTAGACTTTAGATTATCCCCTTGATACACCGATCAGGTGGTCAGCGTTCACTCCTGAAAGCCATTCCTCAGTTTACCAGTACATGTATCTCATCCATCTTTAGTTCACACCACAACTGGAGCACAGCCATTTTGACTTTATTGTGGTTTATAACTAAATCTAAATGTTTAATTATAGATGAAATTATAATTAATTTTTCTTTGTTTTCATGGTAAATACTCAAATGTGATTGGTCGAAAAATTCTTTTCATTCTTCTATGAAAGAAGTTCCGAGAATGGCGCGAAAAATGTGACGTCAAAATACGACAATTGACGTTGCGTATTGATTTGAGAAAAAGAATCCCATTTAAAACCAGTAAAATTGTACATAAAACATGTTTTAAATTAGAAAATCATTTTCAAAAATTAATTATAAGCGTTGATGTCAATTTTTTTTAGTTTCATCGGGGTATGAAACAAATTTTGTTTGCAAACTTCTGTAAGAATCCGCTACGCGCATTCATACAGTTTGCAAACAAAATTTGTTTCATACCCCGATGAAACTAAAAAAAAATGACATCAATGCTTAAAACAATCAAACAATGTGACTTCGGCTCGCATTTATAATCCAAACTCCTCTCTATATTCAGACTAAAATCCGTTCAAATAGTCACCAATCTCCCGACTGATAGAGAGAAGATAAAATGTGACATAAAGCAGATAAAAAATTATATAAAGCAGATCCAAACGTGATATAAAGCAGATCAAACATGATATAAAGCAGATCAAATGTGATATAAAGCAGATCAAATGTGATATAAAGCAGATCAAATGTGATATAAAGCAGATCAAACGTGATATAAAGCAGACCAAACATGATATAAAGCAGATCAAACGTGATATAAAGCAGATCAAACGTGATATACAGCAGATCAAATGTGATATAAAGCAGACCAAACGTGATATAAAGCAGATCAAACGTGATATAAAGCAGATCAAATGTGATATAAAGCAGACCAAATGTGATATAAAACAGACCAAACATGATATAAAGCAGATCAAACATGATATAAAACATACCAAACGTGATATAAAGCAGATCAAACGTGATATAAAACAGACCAAACGTGATATAAAGCAGATCAAACGTGATATACAGCAGATCAAACGTGATATAAAGCAGATCAAATGTGATATAAAGCAGACCAAACGTGATATAAAGCAGATCAAACGTGATATAAAGCAGATCAAATGTGATATAAAGCAGATCAAACGTGATATAAAGCAGATCAAACATGATATAAAGCAGATCAAAGGTGATATAAAGCAGACCAAACGTGATATAAAGCAGACCGAACGTGATATAAAGCAGATCAAACGTGATATAAAGCAGATCAAACGTGATATAAAGCAGATCAAACGTGATATAAAGCAGATCAAATGTGATATAAAGCAGACCAAACGTGATATAAAGCAGATCAAACGTGATATAAAGCAGATCAAATGTGATATAAAGCAGACCAAATGTGATATAAAGCAGACCAAACGTGATATAAAGCAGATCAAACGTGATATAAAGCAGATCAAACATGATATAAAGCAGATCAAACATGATATAAAGCAGACCGAACGTGATATAAAGCAGATCAAACGTGATATAAAGCAGATCAAACGTGATATAAAGCAGATCAAATGTGATATAATGACATCATAATTTATCAGTAGAGGTTCACAAGCTGTATCTGCGAAATAAGCTGTTGCTGCTAGTTGCTGGGATGAATACAGCTGATCCTCTTTAGATCACTTCACTTGACATTAAGCAATATTAGATATGAAAAAGATTATGACATAAGTAGATTGTGACATTAAGCAGATTGTGACATTAAACATAGTATAACATAAAGCAGATTGTGACATTTAGCAGATTGTGACATTAAACAGAGTATGACATTAAGCAGAAAGTGAAATTAAAAGGAATCCACTGGATTTTATAATCTGACATGTAGACTGACCTGTTTGGTGGTTCTAGTGTCCAGATCTTCAGTTGTACTCCTGCTGTAACTATCGTGGTTCTGTTTGACGGGAGAGTGGTACTGGTGATGGCAATAATTCTCTCTGTCTCCTCGTCATCTAGAGTAGACATGTAGTTCCCCTCTGGAAGGTACCGCACTGTCAAAGAAACATTGTATCAATCAGATTTTTTTTTTTTTTTTACATTTTTACTAACATTTATTTTTGTTTGATTGTTTATTTTTGTTTAACGTCCTATTAACAGCCAGTGTCATTTAAGGACGTGCCAGTTTTTGGAGGTGGAGGAGAGCCGGAGTACCTGGAGAAAAACCACCAGCCTACAGTCAGTACCTGACAACTGCCCCACGTAGGTTTCGAACTCTTTTCGAAGGGCTAGTGATAAAGTGTTTTATGTAAGACTACTCATATAGTACATATGTATATATATCATTGGTAGGTTTATACTTACACATGTCATACCTACATACTAAAAGATTTGATTTGACTGTTGATGTACCATCAGAATATGGTTGATTTGTCGGTCATAATTTCCCTTTTAATCTAAATTAAAGTCATCTTTTCTAGATCAAATCTTACTAAACCAGAATTTGATAATCTAATTTATATTAATATGTGTATTAGTTTAATATTTTCCAGCTGACTTTTTTTTTATACTGGAAGGAATAAAAATTTAAGATTTTCCAAATTTAAACTGATGAAATTTAAAAGAAGTAGCTGAGCTTTACATTAGATGATTTACACTAAAGTGGACCAGTGGAAGGGAGGTAGCCATAACTGTTACCAATTTTTGAAGTCAATCTTAATTTAATGTCAGGAAGAAATGTTGTGATATCTGATAAGAACCTAAATCATTTAATACAATTGATCAAAACCATTTTTTTTAGACTTTTTATTCAGAGACTAAGGAAAATGTGAGAAATATCCCTCCTTTAATTTCTGAGATATACAATTACCTGTCAAAATGCAAGATGGCCACCTGTCAGCCATTTTACTTAGATCCAAGATGGCCACCTATCAGTCATTTTACTTAGACACCTAGTAATTTCAATGAAGCAAATATCCTTTCAATTTCATCTATGTAATTAATAACAAACAGTAAAAACCAATAATGGACCTAAAAGTATTGCCTCTCTGCTAACTCAGAGCTTTTTCAGTTAAACATTTTTCAGTGGGTTAACTTCTTTGGCTTTAAGCTGATAGAGCTACGCATAGATTTAA
The DNA here is from genome assembly GCF_902652985.1 of Pecten maximus. Taxonomy (NCBI): domain Eukaryota; kingdom Metazoa; phylum Mollusca; class Bivalvia; order Pectinida; family Pectinidae; genus Pecten; species Pecten maximus. The sequence continues at coordinate 34,846,334 of NC_047030.1, read as the reverse complement.
AATAATACAATCCCAGTTATCTGCACAAATTTTTCTTTAATTTAATTTTTTTTAAAGTTTTTCTGCGGTAATACCAAACATGAAGTCTAATGAAGTCTAGATGCATTTTTCATGGATAAATATATAAAAAAAATGAACATTATTTTCTCCTTTGATTTCATTTTCAATATATATATATTTTGAGATCTTAATATTCTGCTCTCAGGAAAAAAAAGGAAAATATTTACCGATATAAATGTTCCCACGGTGTAAGAGTACAGGATTACTTTTATAACACCAACAATGGTGTTAGAGTGTTAGAGTACAAACAAACAACGGTTTGATCACTCCCTAGGTGGCGCCACTCTCAGGTGGCTGTCACATGTACTGTTATTACATGTTTTAACTGTAGGACAGTAATTCCGGAGATCGATGTATACATAACTTGACATAGTACAATTCTCATTTCACTATTATAACATAAAGCCAACATTTTATTAGGTTTTTGTTTTAAGTATAGCGTTTCTAGATTGCAAACGTAGGAATTTTCATTAAGTCAAAAAACAAAATGCCCAATGGTCCTGCATTACTGAAGTGCTTACAACCAGTATCACTATACGGCATCATTTGTTAAAAAGTGTGATCCAGGTCTTTGTCAATTAGGGAGAATTAGGTGATTGTTCAAGACATATTATCATCATTGCGTATTGTCATATGACTGTGATTTTTGCCATTTTCTAATTAATTAGTTGAGATCTCTCTGAGGGGTCTGGATAAAAGTTAAGAAATGTTAACCTGAAAAAGATGAATTCTTTTCAAGAGGTTAACATTACAAATTGATAACCAGGGCTTAATTAACCTGGGCTATAAATAGTAACAGGTAATTTCTTCGAGTCAGGGACTTCAGTATTTTTGGCCAATTACACCAGAGTTTATAATTGCCAATCATCTTGCTGTACCCATTGTAAACAAGATGGCAGACGAAACGATTATCAAGCAAAACAAGAAAGATTTTAACTGGAATTGGGATTATGATCTACAAAATATTATAGTATCAACACAAACAAAAACACCAATATCGGCAAGAAGGTGTTCCAGGAATATCTGGAAAAGAAGGTCATGACGTTAACTTTGAAAATCTAACTGGCAGATGCTGTAGCCTAAAGCTAAAGCTCGTGTCTTTTGTAACTTTTAAAGAATAACTTACTCGTGTGAAATAAATTCCATATCCAACAACCACTTGTGTAAACTACTGGTTCTATGTCAGACTGATCTTTTCTATACTTTAATGATTTGATAACATTGATAGCCTTCATATGGAATCTAAGAGAGATCTCAAAGAAGAATTTTCAGTTAATTAGAAATAACAATGCTAAAAGTCCACTGTCAGTCATGTTTTATTCCGAATTGGACATCTACAGTCAAAATCAAAGATGGCTGTCTGGTCGCCATTTTGTTTTCTGGATTAAAGTAAAAATCAAATGGGCACAAGTAGGGACAAACAGGAACGTAATTTACATGTGAAGTTTGAGAAATAATGCTCCGGTACTTCTCAAGAAATAATGATGACAATTAAGTTAAGTTGGATGACAGAGAGAGGAAGTAGGGCAATTTGATTAGCCCAACATCTGAAGACAGTGGGCTAAAAATGCTGATGTTTAAAATCTTTTGATAATATTCTCATGATGAATTTTCATTTTCAAGGAATCTGGAGAAACATGTTGACAACATGTAGGTATGAATTCCAATCCTTTTCTACCACTGATCCGAAATTCCAGCCTTTTTCATCATCTGTACTAATGCTGACTAAATTGTGTATGGCATTCTGATACCCAGAAGATGCTAAAATTTGATTGAATTATGGTCTTGTATGCAACAAAAAAGGTCAGGAGAGTTTGTTTAATGATTTTGTACCAAAATTAAATTTTCTAGATTTGATCCTCAACTTCTAGCGGATCAAACGCTCTCTTCTTAACTGTAAGAACCGATTTAGATCAACAAGCATCGCTCATCTGGATATTTCGGCAAACAAAGTAAAACCTTAGATTGATAGTACCACATATTATTACAGACATCTTTCCCTCACAGGAACGGTCTCCTAGTGACATGGAGGACGATGCCTTTAAATAACATTTAATTTCCAGGTAGGGCTATCTCATTGTGTATCCAGACACAGGTCAGATCTGATGACAAACGGGGGCGAAAATGTTTACTCATCAAAACAGGAAAATAATCTGTTATCAAACAAAAGTGAAAAACGAACAAGTAATATCACATGTCATTTATTCTGGTTACACTCATTGGGGGTGAAGTTTCATTTCCTTGTAACATGTCCACATGCAAAAATGTAACACATCATTTTGTTTTTCTCACAGTCACATTTCATTACAGAAACATTCCTTAACATCAGACCTTATACCAGAAATCATAAGTACCAGTGAATGTCATATAATTTAGTCGAGAGTTCGCGGCTACCCAATATCGTATAATTTAATCAAGGGTAGAGGCTACCCAATGTCGTACAATTTAAACAAGGGTAGAGGCTACCCGATGTCGTACAATTTAATCAAGGGTAGAGGCTACCCAATGTCGTACAATTTAATCAAGGGTAGAGGCTACCCAATGTCGTACAATTTAATCAAGGGTAGAGACTACCCGATGTCGTACAATTTAATAAAGGGTAGAGGCTACCTGATGTCGTACAATTTAATCAAGGGTAGAGGCTACCCGATGTCGTACAATTTAATCAAGGGTAGATCGAGGCTACCCGATGTCGTACAATTTAATCAAGGGTAGAGGCTACCCGATGTAGTACAATTTAATTAAGTGTAGAGGCTAGCCGATGTAGTACAATTTAGTCAAGGGTAGAGGCTACCCGATGTAGTACAATTTAATCAAGGGTAGAGGCTACCCAATGTCATACAATTTAATCAAGGGTAGAGGCTACCCGATGTCGTACAATTTAATCAAGTGTAGAGGCTACCCGATGTAGTACAATTTAATTAAGTGTAGAGGCTACCCGATGTAGTACAATTTAATCAAGGGTAGAGGCTACCTGATGTCATACAATTTAATCAAGGGTAGAGGCTACCCGATGTCATACAATTTAATCAAGGGTAGAGGCTACCCAATGTCGTACAATTTAGTCAAGGGTAGAGGCTACCCAATGTCGTACAATTTAGTCAAGGTTAGAGGCTACCCAATGTCGTACAATTTAATCAAGGGTAGAGGCTACCCGATGTCGTACAATTTAATCAAGGGTAGAGACTACCCAATGTCGTACAATTTAATCAAGGGTAGAGGCTACCCAATGTCGTATAATTTAATCAAGGGTAGAGGCTACCCAATGTCGTATAATTTAATCAAGGGTAGAGGCTACCCAATGTCGTATAATTTAATCAAGGGTAGAGGCTACCCGATGTCGTACAATTTAATCAAGGGTAGAGGCTACCTGATGTCGTACAATTTAATCAAGGGTAGAGGCTACCCAATGTTGTACAATTTAATCAAGGGTAGAGGCTACCTGATGTCGTACAATTTAATCAAGGGTAGAGGCTACCCGATGTCATACAATTTAGTCAAGGGTAGATGCTACCCGATGTCGTACAATTTAATCAAGGGTAGAGGCTACCCGATGTCGTACAATTTAATCAAGGGTAGAGGCTACCCGATGTCGTACAATTTAATCAAGGGTAGAGGCTACTGGATGTCGTACAATTTAATCAAGGGTAGAGGCTACCGGATGTTGTACAATTTAATCAAGGGTAGAGGCTACCCAATGTCGTACAATTTAATCAAGGGTAGAGGCTACCGGATGTTGTACAATTTAATCAAGGGTAGAGGCTACCCAATGTCGTACAATTTAATCAAGGGTAGAGGCTACCGGATGTACAATTTAATCAAGGGTAGAGGCTACCGGATGTTGTACAATTTAATCAAGGGTAGAGGCTACCCGATGTACAATTTAATCAAGGGTAGAGGCTACCCGATGTCGTACAATTTAATCAAGGGTAGAGGCTACCCAATGTAGTACAATTTAATCAAGGGTAGAGGCTACCCGATGTACAATTTAATCAAAGGTAGAGACTACCCGATGTACAATTTAATCAAGGGTAGAGGCTACCCGATGTACAATTTAATTAAGGGTAGAGACTACCCAATGTCGTACAATTTAATCAAGGGTTGAGGCTACCCGATGTCGTATAATTTAATCAAGGGTAGAGGCTACCTGATGTCGTACAATTTAATCAAGGGTAGAGGCTACCCAATGTCGTATAATTTAATCAAGGGTAAAGGCTACCCAATGTCGTACAATTTAATCAAGGGTAGAGGCTACCCGATGTCGTACAATTTAATCAAGAGTTGAGGCTACCCGATGTCGTACAATTTAATCAAAGGTAGAGGCTAGCCGATGTAGCACAATTTAATCAAGGGAAGAGGCTACCCGATGTCGTACAATTTAATCAAAGGTAGAGGCTAGCCGATGTAGCACAATTTAATCAAGGGAAGAGGCTACCCGATGTCGTACAATTTAATCAAGGGTAGAGGCTACCCGATGTCGTACAATTTAATCAAGGGTAGAGGCTACCCGATGTCGTACAATTTAATCAAGGATAGATGCTTCCCAATGTCGTACAATTTAATCAAGGGTAGAGGCTACCTGATGTCGTACAATTTAATCAAGGGTAGAGACTACCCAATGTCGTACAATTTAATCAAGGGTAGAGGCTACCCGATGTCGTACAATTTAATCAAGGGTAGAGACTACCCAATGTCGTACAATTTAATCAAGGGTAGAGACTACCCAATGTCGTACAATTTAATCAAGGGTTGAGCTACCTGATGTCGTACAATTTAGTCAAGAGTTTAGGCTACCCAATGTCACAGAATTTAGTCAAGGGTAGAGGCTACCCAATGTCGTACAATTTAATCAAGGGTAGAGGCTACCCGATGTCTTACAATTTAGTCAAGGGTAGAGGCTACCCGATGTCGTACAATTTAATCAAGGGTAGAGACTACCCAATGTTGTACAATTTAATCAAGGGTAGAGACTACCCGATGTCGTACAATTTAATCAAGAGTTGAGGCTACCCAATATCGTACAATTTAGTCAAGTGTAGAGGCTACCCAATGTTGTACAATTTAATGAAGGCTACCTCAAGGAGAATTCATCATACTTCCTCCTATACATTCACAGAGTCAACATGTCTCAGTACATTCTGATAAGGTTGTTATAGATAACAATAACTTCTTTATTAAATTACACATACTCAACAATTGATTAATACAAGGAAAAGAAACACCATATTATCAGATGAAACCTTACAGTGAACAAGAGGCCCATGGGGCTTAACAATCCCCAGAATTATGATATATTTTGGCAGATTTGATTCCAATGACCTTAACTTTGAGGTCAATGTCCTTCATCCCAGCATGTTAAAAGCCTACTATAAGATCTCTGGCCATCCTGCTTAATGAGAAGTTATTTAAAGATTATATCATATTTGACCCCTATGACCTTGAATGAAGGTTGTTCATTTGAGCATTCATGATAGACATTCACCCATACATAATGTATAGGCACAGTATCAAGTCTCTGGGCCTCTAGCTTAATATAAAGTCACTTGAAAATTTTAGCATATTTTTACCTCTGTGACCTTGAATAAAGATCAAGGTCATCTTAGTATGCTATAGGCCAAATATCAGGTTTCATGGCCTCTTGCTTAATGAGAAAAAGTAATTTAAATGTTTTAGCATATTTGACCCCGGTGACCTTGAATGAAGGTCAAGGTCATTCATTTGAATAATCTTGATAGCCCTTCATCCCAGCATGATTTAGGCCCAATTTCAGTTCTCCAGGCATCTTGATTATTGAGAAGGAGTCCAATGAAAGTGTAAATTGTTTACGAACTGATGACATATTATGCACGACAACGGACAAAAAGCGATTAGAATGGGTCACATGAGACTTTGTCTCTGGTGACCTAAAACTTTTTACTTTAACATCCGACAAATCACTGAGTCTCATCAACAGAGTAAACAAGTTTTAACCTTCTCATTGAGATTTTAAATATTAAATTTCAAATATCATAGCCCTGGGACTAATACTTTGGAATCATTTGAAGATTTGAAAACATTTGACCCCTGTGACCTCGAAAGAAGGTCAAGTTAATCTTTTTAAATGTACCTATAGGGCAGAACAAAATTCTTAACACTTAGGTGTCACTCGAGTATACAAGGGTAAAGACACATAATTAGATGAGATCCCAGAGGGATCTTGACACCCACTATTGGCCGTTTTTACTGATCTATGTTAGATTGATCTTTTCTCTATTTTTCCCTCCTTTTGCTGAATTCCTCTTAAATCACTTGATAACAGAGGAAATCTTCATATCAAGATTGAGAAATATCCTTCTTGTACAGTACGTCCAAAATGCATACATCATGAATGTCAATCAAAGATGGCTGCACGACTCGTGATTTTTTATATGGAATTTATTTCACACTTGTAAAATTTTTTTTTAAGTCACAAAAGACACTCGCTAAAGCTCGTGTCTTTTGTAACTTTAAAAAAACAACTCGAGTGAAATAAATTCCATATCCATCAACCACTCGCTGTATAACCTCAATATATAAGATATGGCATTTTCATCAACTGACATTTAGTTAGCCAGCTTTTCAGGATACCGTATTTGACCTAATACATGCACTTACAAAAATACAAAAGGAGTGCCTTCATACAATGTACCTGCTGTTTATACATGAACAAACCACAGCCCTAGTGTTCTGATTGAAAAAGACAAGACATGATTGACAATAGTAGGCACTGCATTGATGTCATGTAAACTGGTACATAGTAATGGCTTGACAAGATATGGAGGGAAAACGTTTTTGATATCATGAGATTTTGTCTCACGTCAAGTGAAACTTCAACTCTGGTCTTTGTGGGGAAAAGTTTTTGATATCGTGAGTCTCCCACCGAGGACATGAGAAGTCGGGCAACCCTGGGGTGTGATTTATAAAAACATGTACAGGGAAAAATTTCCGTGTGAAAATTGAACGAAAAAATAACTTTTGTTTTTCAATTAATTACCTTTATGTAGAGCAAACAATCAAGAGTCTTTCATTAAAAGAATTAATCTGGGCTTATCACAGGATAAAGTCGATTAAAGTTTCAAATTTCAACAGTTCAACTAGAACTCCAATAAGGAATAAATAAGTATTTTAACTATAGTCTGCCATGAATATTATACAGAAATGAAAAAAAAAATGAAAATAGACTTGAATCAATTAAGAAATTTCATAATCAGTTATTCTTTGGAATAGAACCGAAATTGTTTTCTTAAAAAAAATATATCACTTGGATAAAACTATCTACCCCGAATTCTTAACATTCAACATTAAAATTTATATTTATTTTTTACTTATATTTCTTGCTCATGGGTTGGAAATTGCTTTTTGTAGGTAATATAATAATGGAGTGGGGTTTCATTCATACTTATGTAAAACATTGCTTGTGGGCTGAAAATTGCTTTTTTGTAGGTAAACTCATGTGAGGTTTTCATAGATACCAAATAATTTTATTAATTTGAAATTGAACGTAAAACAATGTCTATGTGTTAATTGTTAATTACCGGGATTGCTAACAGATATCAGCTTCACACAAACAAAAGTTATCAATTTAATCCATTCCAAATCATTTTAAATTTTAGCTTATGATTCAGTTGAAACTCAAAGCTACTATACACTGTAGCGATTTGCAGAGATATCTGCAGATTTTACTCACATCTATCAAAGTCAGAATGTTTTGATCGTAAACAACTTTCACCAGACATTAAGTCTCACTGTGACTAATAAGTAAACAAATTCAATGTATATATATACCACACACAGACAACCTGTCTTCTAGATTTTTTTTTAATGCTACATTAAAATTTACGATCCTTAAGGCTTTCTGTTGGTGCATGTATACAGGTTCATGATATGATGAACTCGCTTTCGCAGGGGATAGCCTGCAGAAAATTTGAGTTCACCCATCACATACAAAGTTTCCTTCTCTGCTCTCAGCCATAGCTAGGCATATAATTCATCATGAAATTATCTCCTTCATGTATGTGATGGTCAAATCATATAAGTAAAAAAAAAATTGTTTGTTAATAACAAAAGCATAAAAAAAATCAAGGTAATTTAACAATCAGTTATATTAATCTGTGAAGTTTGATAAGATTTTTTTTACCAATAAAAGCAGACAAACCTAAGACTCACCTTAAGTCCAGTGACTGCAGAATCAAACTGTCTGCTACTCTCCATATTTTCACCATTTTTTGCATTCCACAGTTCCACTTTCCCGCCATCTATAATGGTATGCATACAAAATGATCAGTGTAAAGATTATATATATAAAAAAAATGTATTAATAATCACAACACATTGACAATATTCTAAGTTGTGAATTGAAACAGGAGGTCTTAATTGACAGGTATGGGTAATATACAGGTGGCCTTAATTGACAGGTATTGGTAACATACAGGTGACCTTAACTGACAGGTTTTGGTAATATACAGGTGGCCTTAATTGACAGGTATTGGTAACATACATGTGGTCTTAATTGACAGGTATTGGTAACATACAGGTGGTCTTAACTGACAGGTATTTGGTAACATACATGTGGTCTTAATTGACAGGTATTTGGTAACATACAGGTGACCTTAATTGATAGGTATTGGTAACATACATGTGGTCTTAATTGACAGGTATTGGTAACATACAGGTGGTCTTAATTGACAGGTATTGGTAACATACAGGTAGCCTTAATTGACAGGTATTGGCAACATACAGGTGACCTTAATTGACAGGTATTGGTAACATACAGGTGGCCTTAATTGACAGGTATTGGTAACATACAGGTGGTCTTAATTAACAGGTATTGGTAACATACAGGTAGCCTTAATTGACAGGTATTGGCAACATACAGGTGACCTTAATTGACAGGTATTGGTAACATACAGGTGGCCTTAATAGACAGGTATTGGATAACATACAGGTGGCCTTAATTGACAGGTATTGGTAACATACAGGTGGCCTTAATTGACAGGTATTGGTATCATACAGGTGACCTTAATTGACAGGTATTGGTAACATACAGGTGGCCTTAATTGACAGGTATTGGTAACATACAGGTGACCTTAATTGACAGGTATTGGTAACATACAGGTGACCTTAATTGACAGGTATTGGTAACATACAGGTGGCCTTAATTGACAGGTATTGGTAACATACATGTGGTCTTAATTGACAGGTATTGATAACATACAAGTGGCCTTAATTGACAGGTATTGATTACATACAGGTGGCCTTAATTGACAGGTATTGGTAACATACAGGTGGCTTAATTGACAGGTTTGGTAACATACATGTGGTCTTAATTGACAGGTATTGGTAACATACAGATGGCCTTAATTGGCAGGTATTGGTAACATACAGGTGGCATTAATTGACAGGTATTGGTAACATACAGGTGGCCTTAATTGACAGGTATTGTAACATACAGGTGACCTTAACTGACAGGTTTTGGTAACATACAGGTGGCCTGAACTGACAGGTATTGGCAACATACAAGTGGCCTTAATTGACAGGTATTGGTTACATACAGGTGGCCTTTCTTGACAGGTATTGGTAACATACAGGTGGCCTTAATTGACAGGTATTGGTAACATACAGGTGGCCTTAATTGACAGGTATTGGTAACATACATGTGGTCTTAATTGACAGGTAATGGTAACATACAGGTGACCTTAACTGACAGGTTTTGGTAATATACAGGTGGCCTTAATTGACAGGTATTGGTAACATACATGTGGTCTTAATTGACAGGTATTGGTAACATACAGGTGGCCTTAACCGACAGGTATTGTAAAATACAGGTGGCCTTAATTGACAGGTTTTGGTAACATACTGGTGGCCTTAATTGACAGGTATTGGTAACATACACATGGCCTTACTTGACAGGTTTTGGTAATATACAGGTTGCCTTAATTGACAGGTTTTGGTAACATACTGGTGACCTTAATTGACAGGTATTGGTATCATACAGGTGGCCTTAATTGGCAGGTTTTGATTACATACAGGTGGTCTTAATTGGCAGGTTTTGATTACATACAGGTAGCCTTAATTGACAGGTATTGGTAACATACAGGTGACCTTAACTGACAGGTATCAGTAACATACAGGTGTCCTTAATTGACAGGTATTGGTAATATACAGGTGGCCTTAATTTACAGGTTTTGGTAACATACTGGTGACCTTAATTGACAGGTATTGGTATCATACAGGTGGCCTTAATTGGCAGGTTTTGATTACATACAGGTGGTCTTAATTGGCAGGTTTTGATTACATACAGGTAGCCTTAATTGACAGGTATTGGTAACATACAGGTGACCTTAACTGACAGGTATCAGTAACATACAGGTGTCCTTAATTGACAGGTATTGGTAATATACAGGTGGCCTTAATTTACAGATATTGGTAACATACAGGTGACCTTAACTGACAGGTTTGGTAACATACATGTGGCCTTAATTGACAGGTATTGGTAACATACAGATGGCCTTAATTGGCAGGTATTGGTAACATACAGGTGGCATTAATTGACAGGTATCATTAATATACAGGTAGCCTTAATTGACAGGTATTGGTAACATACAGGTGACCTTAATGGACAGGTTTTGGTAACATACAGGTGGCCTTAATTGACAGGTATTGGTAACATACATGTGGCCTTAATTGACAGGTTTTGGTAACATACAGGTGGCCTTAATTGACAGGTATTGGTAACATACATGTGGCCTTAATTGACAGGTTTTGGTAACATACAGGTGGCCTTAATGGACAGGTTTTGGTAACATACTGGTGACCTTAATTGACAGGTATTGGTAACATACAGGTAGCCTTAATTGACAGGTATTGGTAACATACAGGTGGCCTTAATTGACAGGTATTGGTAACATACATGTGGCCTTAATTGACAGGTTTTGGTAACATACATGTGGTCTTAATTGACAGGTTTTGGTAACATACAGGTGGCCTTAATTGACAGGTATTGGTAACATACATGTGGTCTTAATTGACAGGTATTGGTAACATACAGGTGACCTTAATTGACAGGTATTGGTAACATACAGGTGGCCTTAACTGACAGGTAATGGTAACATAAAGGTGGTCTTAATTGACAGGTATTGGTAACATACATGTGGTCTTAATTGACAGGTAATGGTAACATACCTGTGGCCTTAATTGACAGGTAATGGTAACATACATGTGGTCTTAATTGACAGGTAATGGTAACATACATGTGGTCTTAATTGACAGGTATTGGTAACATACAGGTGGTCTTAACTCACAGGTATTGGTAACATACAGGTGACCTTAATTGACAGGTATTGGTAACATATAGGTGTCCTTAACTGACAGGCATTGATAACATACAGGTGGCCTTAATTGACAGGTATTGGTATCATACAGGTGACCTTAATGGACAGGTATTGGTATCATACAGGTGGCCTTAATTGACAGGTATTGGTAACATACAGATGGCCTTAATTGACAGGTATTGGTATCATACAGGTGACCTTAATGGACAGGTATTGGTATCATACAGGTGACCTTAATGGACAGGTATTGGTATCATACAGGTGACCTTAATTGACAGGTATTGGTATCATACAGGTGGCCTTAATTGACAGGTATTGGTAACATACAGATGGCCTTAATTGACAGGTATTGGTATCATACAGGTGACCTTAATGGACAGGTATTGGTATCATACAGGTGACCTTAATTGACAGGTATTGGTAACATACAGGTAACCTTAATTGACAGGTTTTGGTAACATACTGGTGACCTTAATTGACAGGTATTGGTATCATACAGGTGACCTTAATTGACAGGTATTGGTAGCATACAGGTGACCTTAATGGACAGGTATTGGTAACATACAGGTAACCTTAATCGACAGGTATTGGTAACATACATGTGGCCTTAATTGACAGATATTGGTAACATACAAGTGGCCTTAATTGACAGGTATCAGTAACATACAGGTGACCTTAACTGACAGGTATTGGTAGCATACAGGTGGCCTTAATTGACAGGTTTTGGTAACATACATGTGGCCTTAATTGACAGATATTGGTAACATACAAGTGGCCTTAATTGACAGGTATCAGTAACATACAGGTGACCTTAACTGACAGGTATTGGTAGCATACAGGTGGCCTTAATTGACAGGTTTTGGTAACATACATGTGGCCTTAATTGACAGATATTGGTAACATACAAGTGGCCTTAATTGACAGGTATCAGTAACATACAGGTGACCTTAACTGACAGGTATTGGTAGCATACAGGTGGCCTTAATTGACAGGTTTTGGTAACATACATGTGGCCTTAATTGACAGATATTGGTAACATACAGGTAGTCTTAATTGACAGGTATTGGTATCATACAGGCGGCATTAATTGACAGGTTTTGGTAACATACAGGTGGTCTTAATTGACAGGTATTGGTAAAATACCGGTGACCTTAATGGACAAGTATTGGTATCATACAGGTGACCTTAATTGACAGGTTTTTGTAACATACAGGTGGCCTTAATTGACAGGTTTTGGTAACATACAGGTAACCTTAATTGACAGGTATTGGTAACATACATGTGGCCTTACTTGACAGGTTTTGGTAACATACTGGTAACCTTAATTGACAGGTATTGGTAACATACAGGTGGCCTTAATTGACAGGTTTTGGTAACATACAGGTGGGTTACATACAGGTGGCCTTAATTGATAGGTATTGGTAACATACAGGTGGCGTTAATGGACAGGTATTGGTAACATACAGGTGACCTTAATGGACAGGTATTGGTAACATACAGGTGACCTTAACTGACAGGTTTTGGTAACATACAGGTGGCCTGAACTGACAGGTATTGGCAACATACAAGTGGCCTTAATTGACAGGTATTGGTAACATACAGGTGGCCTTAATTGACAGGTATTGGTAACATACAGGTGGCCTTAATTAACAGGTATTGGCAACATACAGGTGGCCTTAATTAACAGGTTTTGGTAACATACAGGTGACCTTAATTGACAGGTATTGGTAACATACAGGTGACCTTAATTGACAGGTATTGGTAACATACAGATGGCCTTAATTGACAGGTATTGGTAACATACAGGTGGCCTTAATTGACAGGTATTGGTAACATACATGTGGTCTTAATTGACAGGTAATGGTAACATACCTGTGGCCTTAATTGACAGGTAATGGTAACATACATGTGGTCTTAATTGACAGGTAATGGTAACATACATGTGGTCTTAATTGACAGGTATTGGTAACATACAGGTGGTCTTAACTCACAGGTATTGGTAACATACAGGTGACCTTAATTGACAGGTATTGGTAACATATAGGTGTCCTTAACTGACAGGCATTGATAACATACAGGTGGCCTTAATTGACAGGTATTGGTATCATACAGGTGACCTTAATGGACAGGTATTGGTATCATACAGGTGGCCTTAATTGACAGGTATTGGTAACATACAGATGGCCTTAATTGACAGGTATTGGTATCATACAGGTGACCTTAATGGACAGGTATTGGTATCATACAGGTGACCTTAATGGACAGGTATTGGTATCATACAGGTGACCTTAATTGACAGGTATTGGTATCATACAGGTGGCCTTAATTGACAGGTATTGGTAACATACAGGTGGCCTTAATTGACAGGTATTGGTATCATACAGGTGACCTTAATGGACAGGTATTGGTATCATACAGGTGACCTTAATTGACAGGTATTGGTAACATACAGGTAACCTTAATTGACAGGTTTTGGTAACATACTGGTGACCTTAATTGACAGGTATTGGTATCATACAGGTGACCTTAATTGACAGGTATTGGTAGCATACAGGTGACCTTAATGGACAGGTATTGGTAACATACAGGTAACCTTAATCGACAGGTATTGGTAACATACATGTGGCCTTAATTGACAGATATTGGTAACATACAAGTGGCCTTAATTGACAGGTATCAGTAACATACAGGTGACCTTAACTGACAGGTATTGGTAGCATACAGGTGGCCTTAATTGACAGGTTTTGGTAACATACATGTGGCCTTAATTGACAGATATTGGTAACATACAGGTAGTCTTAATTGACAGGTATTGGTATCATACAGGCGGCATTAATTGACAGGTTTTGGTAACATACAGGTGGTCTTAATTGACAGGTATTGGTAAAATACCGGTGACCTTAATGGACAAGTATTGGTATCATACAGGTGACCTTAATTGACAGGTATTTGTAACATACAGGTAACCTTAATTGACAGGTATTGGTATCATACAGGTGACCTAAATGGACAGGTATTTGTAACATACAGGTAACCTTAATTGACAGGTTTTGGTAACATACAGGTAACCTTAATTGACAGGTTTTGGTAACATACTGGTGACCTTAATTGACAGGTATTGGTATCATACATGTGGCCTTAATTGACAGGTATTTGTAACATGCAGGTGGCCTTAATTGACAGGTATTGGCAACATGCAGGTGGCCTTAATTGACAGGTATTGGTAACATACATGTGGCCTTAATTGACAGGTATTGGTAACATACAGGTGGCCTTAATTGACAGGTATTGGTAACAAACAGGTGGCCTTAATTGACAGGTATCATTAACATACAGGTGGCCTTTATTGACAGGTATTGGCAACATACAGGTGGCTTTTGTAATTGTACGAAGCTTAAATCAAAACCCCTCAAGGAATTAAGCTGCTAGAGCGCTGATAATGATTTCCTAAAAAAAGTAATGATGACCTTGACCTTGACTGACAACAACTCTGAAACTGTAACTTGTCCCGAGATATTACGAAGATTTGTATTTGTGTGAATGGAAGGCACCTTAGTTAGGTCGTATTTACCTGATCCTGTGATAACAGCTCCGACCGATGAATTGAAAGCTACCCTAGCTAGTTATAATAGGTTGTACCGGCCGATGAATGGAAGGCACCCTAGTTAGGTCATACTTACCTGATCCTGTGATAACAGCTCTGGCCGCTAAATGGAAGGCTACCCTAGATAGGTCGTATTTACCTGATCCTGTGATAACAGCTCCGGCCGATGAATGGAAAGCTACCCTAGCTAGTTAGGTTGTACTTACCTGATCCTGTGATAACAGCTCCGGCCGATGAATGGAAAGCAACCTTAGTTAGGTCGTACTTACCTGATCCTGTGATAACAGCTCTGACCGATGAATGGAAGGCTACCCTAGTTAGGTTGTACTTACCTGATCCTGTGATAACAGCTCCGGCCGATGAATGGAAGGCTACCTTAGTTACAGGATTGTAGGTGTAAACTGACCGCAATGATTGACCTACAACAGAAAGTTTTTAAGTCATTTGCCTGCTACAATTTTAAAATTACTGAAAACATACATATTTGTAATGGTGATCTTATTTTAGTGGTATTTTAGTGTAGATTGAGCTATCCTATTCCATATTATAATCCAAGATGGCCGCCGAAATGTTCTCTCTTATAACGTTAATTATGGTCTTATATTCGGAGATAGTCCCCTCCCCGACTTTTGCTCATTTTCCATTGTACTGACAGCAATTTTCACACTTGATACACACCAGGAAAACTCTACAAATCAGTAGCCACCAAGGAGTAGACCACAAGCCTGGATCTGAGATCCAACTATGAGCTTTATAACTGCAACAAGTTTAATATACGCTATTGGAGCTGGAATTACCGCGGCTGCTGGCACCAGACTTGCCCTCCAATGGATACTCGTTAAAGGGTTTAAAGTGTACTCATTCCAATTACGGGGCCTCGAAAGAGTCCCGTATTGTTATTTTTCGTCACTACCTCCCCGTGCCAGGAGTGGGTAATTTGCGCGCCTGCTGCCTTCCTTGGATGCGATAGCCGTTTCCTATGCTCCCTCTCCGGAACCGAACCCTGATTCTCCGTTATCCGTTACAAGTTAATTTGGATTTGACAAGTATCGTATAGCACACCGGGAATTATAATAGTAATACAACTCAAAACAACTCACTGGTAACATTGATTTCCACATTAATCCTGATGTTCTGACATGCAGTATACCAAGTCATACATTGTGTAATAACACCTTTTTGAGGTCATCAAAAGATGAAGTTATGCCATTGTCTTAGTGTACAGTCCATTAGTCAAAATATGCTCATGTATGAGAGAGAGATCAATATGAGCATTTTTGGTTCTTTTTCTTTGAATATGTGCTATATACGTGATCAACTTAAAATAAATTTGCAATCTTCAACATTACCTATCACCATTTCAACTGCAACAGGTGATAGGTTCTCAAATGTACAACAGTCAAATATGATGACAAATGTGATATTACAAATATTAAAATAAAATATTGTATTGATTTGAAATTGGCAGAAACAAAAAACTTTAATTTCAATATCCTGCAATAAGCCGACCTCGTACTTTAATAGTTCAAAGTGGACGTGTTTGCCCCATGGACAAATTAGGAGATAAATAAAACAATTTCTTACATCAGATTATCCCCCTGGTAATAAGTATACAGAAATACTCCCCCTCTCCTATTTAAACAGATGTTAAACTTGAAGCACTCAGAATTAATATAATAACAATTAATATATGAATAGTTACCTCCCCTGATCACTGTACATGGCGGTATGATAACGTCGAGTCCCGTAGACCATACTTTAAATGAACAGTCTAGAGAACTACTGATGACAATCCTCTCTCCTACGTCGACGTCTATAGATTCACCTGGGGAGAGAACACCATTCATTACTTAAAGTTAGAAGCATATAAATTGTTATATAATAAGGTGCTATTGGGATGATGTTTTCACAGTATATAGGAGTATAATGATATAATTAACATTTAGTATACTGTTAAAATAGAACCAATCAAGGAAGTTACTGTACATATTTTAGCGGTAATAATATTTTAGCAGTAATTTTATTTAGCGGTAATGTTATTCAAGGGGTTAAATTTCATTAAAGTGGTAATTTTATTTTAGCAGTAATTTTATTTTAGCAGTAATTTTATTTTAGCGGTAATTTCATTTTAGCGGTTTTCTCGCTGGAAGCATTTCACTAAATTCTGATTGCAGTTATTGTAGTTTATCTACATTTGTTTCTATGTAATAATCTGTTTTAATTGGTTTTGAACCAAAATTTTATTATGTCAAATTAAGTACATTTTACAGAATATATCCACAAACACAGGAAAATTGTTATCATACCTATGTAAATACTGAATGAAGAGTCAAAATGTAATTACGAAAAAAAATGCAACAAACAATTTTCAACATTTAAAAGTAAATGCATGATTTGTGTTGTAGTAGCTATCAGTATCAATGATAGAAATCCCTTCTCACAGACTTCCAAGGTTGATCCTGAGGATGCTACGGATAGATCGATAACTCTATCTCGCATGGGGTAGGAAAAAACGGCAGACATGCACTATGATGATATTCACAATATGTACCTTTAAATTTTATACACATCACAAAATGAAAAAAATATTGAACAAAATGAGATAGAATGAGATAGCCTAAAACCTGTACGTACAGACTTTGAGGGAATCGTCCCTGCTGAGAATGATAACCGAGGTAACCGTTCCCGTATGACCTCCATAACTGTGGATCTCTGTCAGGCTATCAAGGTCCCACAGCTTCAATGTTGTGTCACGGCTATAACAATCAACAAAAATTATAAATATATAACCCAAAATAATTATTTTAAATTTACAGTGCTAATTGGCTTATTGTCAGATACATACAGGCCTAGACTTATTGTCAGATACATACAGGCCTAGGTTTATTGTCAGATACATACAGACCTAGACTTATTGTCAGATACATACAGGTCAAGGTTTATTGTCAGATACATACAGACCTAGACTTATTGTCAGATACATACAGGTCTAGGTTTATTGTCAGATACATACAGGTCTAGGTTTATTGTCAGATACATACAGGCCTAGGTTTATTGTCAGATACATACAGGCCTGGGCTTATTGTCAGATACATACAGACCTAGGCTTATTGTCAGATACATACAGGCCTAGGTTTATTGTCAGATACATACAGGTCTAGGTTTATTGTCAGATACATACAGGTCTAGGTTTATTGTCAGATACATACAGACCTAGGCTTATTGTCAGATACATACAGGCCTAGGTTTATTGTCAGATACATACAGGTCTAGGTTTATTGTCAGATACATACAGGTCTAGGTTTATTGTCAGATACATACAGACCAAGGTTTATTGTCGGATACATACAGACCTAGGCTTATTGTCAGATACATACAGGCCTAGGTTTAGTGTCAGATATGTACAGGCCTAGGCTTATTGTCAGATACATTCAGGCCTTATTCAGATATATATGTATTGTGTCAGCATATTGTCATAAATCAATATGTCTTTTAATCAGATCCTAATGACACGAACCTCTATAAATAGAAATCTAAATTGGTGATTTCTTTATAATTACATATAATATTGATTTCATTCATTTAAGAAATGTCAAAGATTAAACAGTTATCAATTATCCTTTGACATCTAACCATTTCGAGAGTAAAATTGGAAATTACGGATCAAAACAAATTAGACAATTTTGGAGTTAAAAATATTCTCTCGGCGGTGAGCTCAAACCTTGATTATTCATGCAATTAACAAATTCAGAATCAGGCTCAATAGTTACAATCTGCCATCCAAAACCTAAAAATCGCTTCAATGATACCTGGCAGAAACAAGAAATTTTCCGTCTGCACAAACATCTGTAATTAGGTCGCTGTGACCCTCCATTTCCACAACACCAAATCTACACTGGCGCCACTTCTGGACAACAGCCTTCAGCTTGGCACAATCTGAAGTATACAAATAGAGCCCAAATACTAATCAAAGTACTGAAAGTACTATAATGATAAATGACTAATTTTGGTATAACATTTGGAAATAAAGGTTTCTCAACATCCAAGAGTGAGCACTTAATTATCATCTTTATTGTGGTCTAGACGTCATCGACGTCTAGAGAGCCGTCATCAGGATATGATCAAAACTAAATTTTAATAAATCATTGTGGTCCTGATGACAGCCACCTGTAGTCCAAACTTTTCAAATGCATCTAGATCACAATAAAAAGGATAATTATTTTTGGATGCTAAAAATCTTTATTTCCAAATAATTTATTAAGTTCATGGGAAGAATCTGTATTGTAACCTTGTGATGGAAATCCATTTCACTTTCAGGATCGATAAGTGGAAACATAAAATGGATAGATTATTGATTACCGTAAATATTCGGGTATAGTGCGCACTCGCGTATAGTGCGCAGGTACGTTTTTGAGGTTCATTTTCAAAAAAAAAAAAAAAAAAAAATTTTTTTTCAATATTCAACTGAGCGGTAGAAATCTAGATGAATTCTAAAGCATAAGATGATAGGAATTTGTAACTTATGAAAGCTTATTTACCACATTTAATTGGAATCACCGGTCAGATTTGACACATTGGATTGACAGGTTGTTTACATTATACCGCGACAGGCCTAGTCAGCTTGCAAATTGTAGCGGTCCCATCTACGCTGTTGTACAAACAAAATAATTAATCCTACCCTCAATTACCTTGTGATTTTCACGCAGGTATGATCTCTTGTGTTGTCTGTCCACGAACATACAAAGCTAATTAAGCTCAATTATAACAAGATTGACTAGATCTAGTAAGCTGACTGCTACGTAATGTAACACAGGCCGCCATTTTGTATACAGTACGGAAACAAGTCTGCTGTCGTCGTGCTGGTCACTACTTTTATGTCAATGAATTAACATGTGTAATGGATAAATCTACAGTGCAGACAATAAATAAGAGTACCCCGGTAGTTTTCACAGTCCGATCGTATTTTATATGGCCAGTTGGTCAGTGACTGCCGCATGAGATCAAGGTATTAGTGTTACCCTTGCCTAATTGCGCATGCGTGCTGTTACAGCTTCCGTAAATAAACAAGTTGAACGTTATCAGTTTCTGGCGGCACTCTGGATTTATAAGATGATTAATTTAGAAGTATGAAATAACTAAGTACTGCTATATCATTTCAAGTTTTGTTTGATGTTAATTGAGATGTTATACATCGTTTTGGACCTGAATACGGGAGCATGCTCAAGTGAGATCGTATGTGTACGGAACGTGTGGCTCACGATCGACTTAGATAAATCCACGTAATTGCTGATAAATACACAATTTCAAGGAATTAAACATCAAAATAACTATTCATTTCTTTGATTATTTGTTAACTATTACTTTCTAAATGCTTTATATATGTAATATATATATATAAGTATTAAATCAATCCTGCTGTGAAAGGAAACGATCACAAATCTGTCAAATCACATTCGATCATTCTGACTGGGAAAAGGCTTGTACTTGCGTATAGTGCGCAGTGGTCTTTTTCACTTGTCAATTTTGGAAAAAAAGTGCGCACTATACGCGAATATTTACGGTATAATCGGTTTTTTTAAAAATTCAGAACAGAATTGCCCTTTTGGAGAAAATTTCTGTACATCTCAAGTACATTTATCACAGGTCTTATTATTCCTATTCTCTTCTCTGATTAATTGTTTTCCAAAATTGTCATCTGTAATGGGGTCTCTCCCCCACCCCCACCCCCCCCCCCCCCCCCCCCCCCCCCCCTCCCCCCTCCCAGCGACTAATTTTCGATTTTTTTCAACCACTGGCCAACCACTATTATATACTGTAAGGTATCCAGCCAAGAAGATTACCATCATTTGAAACAATAGGAGATTTGCTTCTCCTATCTTTTATAGTTTCTCATTTTTATAATGTAATACCACAACATCAACATCAGTGTAAATGTTAATATTTTGCATTTGATATCAGACTGATAAGGATTATCTCCCTTGTCATACCCAACAGTGAAACTTAAAAAGTGAAAGTACATAATAACAAAACCACAATTCAAACTCTAAATCATTTAGATAAGGAAAAACTATAAATAAGAATATAAATAGATCTAGAGACTCCTGAAAAAGTATAAGGAAAATAAGACCAGGTGTTCCAACAGAATAAGCGTCTTTTGCTTCGGATCACGCGATCATCAAAGAAACTCACCATAAAAATCTAGCTAGATCCTAAATGAGAACTAGAGTAGTAACAACAGACATTTTATTAAACAAGCCTGACTTCATATCACATAAGGAAATAGTACATAAATGGTGATCCTTGCACTGTAGCTAAAAATAGATATTAAGCAACATTTGTTTTGTTACTATAGTAACCAGCTGGCCAACCTTTAAATAATAATGGCAGAAAATATTAATCTCATACCTTTGTCATTTTGGTCATTTTTCTTGGACTTCTTTTTAGAAGGTGAACCACTAGATTTTGCCTTTGTAGGGGATTCACTGATACTTGATACAGATTTGACCTTTGTTTGGGAATCGCTGGTGCCTGATACAGATTTGACCTTTGTTTGGGAATCGCTGGTGCCTGATACAGATTTTGGAGAGGTTGAAATTTCAGTTGACCTAAAATTGAAAACATTTATAACAATAAGCCAGGGATCAATAAGATATATATATGTACATTTATGTTACATAAGTTATAAAAAAGTTCATGTTAGGATTAATGGTTTATAGAAATCCAATGTTAAAGTCATACAAATTGTACTGGTTTTTGGGTGAATTAGCTTTTTCTCAATCGATTAGACACTAGGGATGGGAATCAGTCTCACATTCAGAATCAATAATCGGAAAATTGAAATCTGTTGATTATCGATTAAAATGATTCAAAAAGATGTTCACTAATAACTTTTCCCAACATTTTCTTGATTAATATTTTCCACCATAATATAGATGTGTAATACATGTAAGCTTCCTGTCTAATATGTTACCTTAAGCTTGTGTCTTTAGACTCAACTGTTACCATGTCACCTCCATTTTTACCGATATTTTCAACTTGCTCTTCAATCTCTTCAACATCAATTTGTTCAAAATTGTCCTCATCTTCATGTTCAATAACCGTCACCTCAACATTACCAATATCTGCTTCAGAATAGGAGGCGGAGAAATCATCTGTTGCTATGGAGCTTGTATTGTGACCTTGACCACTGAACTCTGACCTTGTAGATGCCGTGATGCTGTCTTCAGACTCATCCTCATTTTGCGTAGCTAACAATCTCAGCAGACTTTCTCTGATTTTATCCTTTTTGTCAATCTAAAAAGATAAGCCATTAATTCCTAATCATAATTTGCATTAATTAATTAATAATTAATTAACATGTGGTTTGAAAATAATACATTTTGTTCATCTGGAAATAAACTCCAGTGATTATCCTGGTCACTATGATAAATTGCCACCTGGTGCAAATAGAGAAGTTAGTGTGCAGCAAAATGGGAATAGTGATAAAATGGGGCTACAGGTTGCTAGACTTTGTGTCTCTTCATGCAAAATAACAGATTTGAAGATTTAGGAAATTTTTGTGACTTCATTGGCAAAAAAACCAACATACATGATCAGGAATGAGTTTTAAAATTTAAATTTGGACCCAAATACATACATGTATAAACAGGAAAGCACTGACAGTAAATCAGAAGGATGCACTCGGGAACCTAACAATTAAATTATCTTTAATCTGAAGATTTTATTTTGTGATTGAAAATAATTGAAGGTTTTAAACATGTACTACAGTAAATAAATTCACTGTAACCAAATATATTATTCTAATCCAAAATCTATAAAAAGATGTCAAAATACGAAAGAAAAATAAATATGAAAAATAAAGTACAAGGAGAAACAGACCAGATGTTCCAGGAGAGTAAACATCTTCTGTTCTGCTTCGTTTTTGTTTGTTTTTTTAATTTTTGTTTAACGTCCTTTTAAAACAGCAAGGGTCATTTAAAATGTAAACTTGGTTTACAGATTCTGTAAATTAACATTCACAATAACACTTAATTGTACCACGAATTGCCCAATTATCAGGTATGATTTCATGTACTTGCTCATACGTGAAGTTACCCAAAAGCACATGTGTGCAGACTTGCCTACATGTACGTGTTCAGTTCATTTTGTAACAACTGTCATTTCACGCCAAACGTATCTATCTGATAGGTGTCACTGATTTATAGATATTTATAATGCGCCTGTCAGAAACAAACTTATACACGATATATTAGTCACTGTCAATATCAATGAATATCTGTTGAGTAAGGACACATTTTCAGTTTAAAAGTTAATCATATATTTCACCCACAGTGTTTCAAAACTCCTCATGTACATGCATATGATGGTGGTCAATTCAACTAGAGGATGCTGATTTATGGATATCCATAATTCATTAATGGTTGTTAAAATTGATTAACGGATATCCTTAATTCATTTTTGAATATCTGTAAATCTCTTGGTAATATCAATAAATAAATTATGGATATCAAATAAATATGTATGAATATTAGAATTAATAATGGACATTTTGAAATATTGATTTTCATGAATGAATTATGGATATCCATAAATAGTTACTTTTTCCACCGTGCTTGCCATAGACTTGGTGTACATACAGAATATAACTGTATGTACTTTCACTTTCTCACAGCTGAACACAAAAATCGTGGTTTAAAATTTCACTCATTTCAAAATGAATATCTACCCGAGTTAATTACTATAACATAGTATGTAAGGTTTCTTTTTATTAAAGGAACGATTATAATAAATGTGGTAAAGTGTTGAGAGGATGAGTAAGCAGAGTAAGAGATACATTATCTTTCCTCACATGTTCAGATTTTATTGATAAATTAGAGGACGACACGTCTAGCCTAAAGAAAGAATTATTGTGCCGACAAAAATGAAGGTTTAAATTTCTTTGACAATATTTCTATACTTTATAATACTCGTCATCTGTCAATTCCCGGTCGATTCTCTCCAAATTTTCTATTTGCCGAAGTTTCTTTCTCAACTTTCTTATTTCTAATGCCGCTGATGTTCTGGCTGCAGCCATTGCTGCTGTTTTTCGGAACTTTTCTGGATTTGCTAATGTCAATTGTTCCGAAATCTACAGGAAGTACAGGGAATCCCCACAAGAGGGCGTGATTAAGGAAAAAGTCCTGTTGACAAAACACCCATCACGGGGAAAAACAAAGGCTTCTGCGTCAAATTTGAAACTTATCAAGTGTGATGATCCAACCAAATGAGTTTATTTAGGAAACGCGGTGAGTGTTTGTGCGATCGGAGGTGAAATACACCACGTTTTTGTGATTACGTAATTATGTATTATGAACCCTGCTGAGAAGGCTTAGGACACCCACTTTCCAGGTCACTTTTAAATCGAAGTTCGGGTTTTACGGTTTAGTGTGTAACATGCACAATGCTGACTTAATAACCTTGATGACAAGCTACCCCATAGGGATCATATCATCTTTTTTAGAGGATGCTCTGTGCTCCAATGTATCCACTCAACTCAATTATTATTGTAAACATAACTAGGCCAGCGTTACATATAAATGATACACATACTGCACCCCACATTCTGACATACTGTTGAGTGTAAGCTAACCTTTACACCCTCGTGCACTCCTAGTGCACTACATTTAAGCTACAGGTAAACTGTTGTAGCGCGAAAACCCCTGGCGAACACAACAACCGTGTCACAGTTCCGGAGTCGCTCAGCAATGCCCTCTGTGGTAGCGTCTGGCACTCGCTACAATATCCGAGTTTTGGATAATTTAGTATACGTGGGCCATCGAGAACATCACAAAACAACACCATCTCCCGGTTTCAGACTCTTGTATTCAGTATCGGTTACACAGTTTGAGGTAAATCCCTCTCAAACAGATCTAGATCCAGCACAATCCAACATAGCAACACCTATAGGCACCTCGAATTCGAACTCCCCAAGCTCTTTCTCACTCTTCCTTATATACTAAAGTCTGTCGGGCAAACGTGTCCTGAACTGGCCTTATGACATAACTTGACCAAATCCTGTCGGAGCAGTCGGGCAAACTGTCGGAGCAGGCGTGAGGCGGTCCGTTGACCTAATATGGATATATGGATACACATACACGTAAACATTTAGATGGTAATTCGGGATGAGTATATGATGACCATAGGTAATATAGACAGAGGACCTATAAAGAACCCCCAGAGTGATCTCCCGAAGCCATGGGGCAATAAATCCCAAACAGTGTCAAACGTAGACCAGTAGCCACGGATCAAGGTAATTAAAACGTTATCAGTGAATGACTGGTGTATTACGCTGCCTAAAATCTCACGGTCAGCATGTACATAACTAAGTAGGGCAAATAGGGCACCCCATCTAATTACTCATGGTCAACACAAACCTGAACTACTAACACTAACATTTCTAACTAAATACAATGGAATAACGAAATATACTACACTATATATATAGCTAGTAGTGCACTACATTTAAGCTACAGGTAAACTAGTAGTGCACTACATTTAAGCTACAGGTAAACTAGTAGTGCACTACGTCCAGTCAGGTTTGACCACAAATCCCCCTATACAGGTAATGGACAGTGCCACTGGACACCTGTGTTAGATACCTCATCATCATCATACTTTATTTTCTCAAGAAGGAGATGTTTGAATACAAGAAATCGACAAAAGAAAGAAAGAAAGAGAAAAAAAAGACAATAAAAAATTAATGCATTAAAGTGTCAGTGCGGTAAGGAAAATTCAGTCAAGGTGCATGATCCAGTCACTATATTACGAATAACAATGCATAGCATATATATACTGATCTGTGTATACATGTATATAGAGATATATACATTGAGTCTGCGCCATATATTCATATTCCTATAACTCATAATTTATTTTTTTAAATGTGAAAAATTTAGGTCCTACCTCAGAAGATGTTGCACGCGAAAATCAAATCAAGAGATCCATCACGAAGGAGCTGTCCTCATCCATTAGGACTCTCCAACGGGAACACCATCGTACGGATGAAGTCATCACAAGGTAGAGTATACAAAGAAGATGTTCGTAATGTAGGGCATTATGTTCTGGCCATGGTTTATTTTGAATTCTTTGTCATAGTCCAAAAGGTTTGATAACAGTTAGGCTAGAGTTGTTCGTTTATGAAATAAATGGACCCAGTGATCATTTAAGCATTAATGTTGATGTCAATTTTTTTAGTTTCATTGGGGTATGAAAAAAAATTTGTTTGCAAACTGTATGAATCTCACGTAGCAGATTCTTACAAAAGCTTACTAACAAAATTTTGTTCATACCCCTATAGCCTATAGCTATGGAACTGAAAAATAATTGATATCAACATGCACTTATAGTTAATTTTTGAAATTGATTTTCAAACAATGGAAAATTAATCATATCATTGTTAGATAATTAGTGATAGATTTAAAGATTTTAAGACCTAGTGTATTGACATCTACTAGGCCTGTCCAGTATTATACCTAAAATGTGTTACATGAAAAAAATCTAAAACTGTCTTCATAAATTGTAATTATTTTATAATGATGAAGATTCCTGAAACAAGTCATCGTTCACTCTTGTCTAAATTATTACAATTCACTCCAAAATTTGACATATTTTAACAATTGTGTTGCATTAAAAAATGTCAAAATAGTATTTTCCTCATCAATTGAAACATCAGTTCTTTAAAAAAAAGTCCTTCAACTTTTTACATGATTTGATCTTTGGGTAAAGGATTTTGAGTTTATCTTTCTTTCTTTCCAAGACTGACTAAAAATTGTGAAAGCAGCCATAGGGTACACATGTAGACTTACATGTAAAAAATTTTTTTATAAACTTAAAGTTATTCTTAATTTTTATTTCCTTTTTAGCACGGACAAGGCTAATGCTGTCTGCAATATCCTAGAAGCTATTTTTCTGCATAACCTTAAGAACTCAGTTTCTAAAAAGGTAAGTTAATAATAAAAAAACAATATATTTCCATTTAACAACATCTGTAAGAAATTTTGTTTAGTTATTTGAATTATAGCTATAGTATCTTTATGAAGATTTTAACAACAGAAATTTGAATGACCTATGTCAGATTGTGTTGGATACACAAAAGAAAAGCATTATTATAAACAATTTCAAATTTTTTGTGTGACACTTACTGGGACTCCAGAGTTCACTTGTCCAAAACAGTAAAAAAAAAGACAACGAAAGAAATCAATTAAATTAACATTTCATCCGAAAAAGATGTAAACAAATACTTATATACATGTACATGTATTATATTTGAGGTTTTGTTACAGTTTGCAAGTTACATGGGGTTTAATCCAGCTGGCGAGAATGCAGATATTTCAATTGTAAGTACAATGTATGTGTATATTGAAATATGTAGCTTGTAGCGTTGAATAAAAAATGGAATGCTCATTTCAGTCATCTACCAAAAGAAGAAATAGCTTTAATTGTTTTTTGTCAGTAAGTAGATGTTTTGCCTATTTCCTATTTCCAATCTTGGATTACTGTATAACTCGAAAAAATTATTCTTTTGTTAAATTATTGTCACAATCTATTTTGAAAAGTTTACCAAAAAGTTGATATAGTTTATATCTGTGACATATAGATGTATGTAATTATGTAGAAAAAAAAATTGAATAAAGAAATAATTGGATTAAATGTTGAAATATTTATTTGATAATTTTCTGCAGAATTTCTGGCAGTTTGCTGTAAAGTTTACTCACAGCGATGTCACAGCCCAGCTGAAGAGACTGGGTCAGGTCACCACGGAAATTGGACTTTGTCGGGTAATATATAAAATAAATCCCACGCGAAATATAAGTGATTTACAGTATATACTACAGCCTTATAGTGAGTTTATTGTCTTGTATCTAGTGGTGATAGACGATTCACCAATGCATTGATGTATTGGATCGCAGAGTGGTGCATAGATGAATCGTCTATCCTTGATTTGTATCCCGATACCTGAAAATTTGTAGTTATCTCCCTTGACTAACGTTAGCTTATGTTTTGTAGTAGACAACATGACTGACAAGGCTGTTCCAGCGGCTTATAAAGCTGCCTGTTAAAGTTATTTTAAATCCAAATTATCTAAATTAAAGAATACTTTTTTTGGGAAACATATGTTTTTTGTAATGAATGTAGACAAAGACTCAAATATTCCGGTAATATCACAAACAAAACATGACTACTGTACGATGGAATACCAGATATCTGATAGGTCATCAGCTTCTCATATATCGTGATACGTATCGTATCGTATGTGACCCCTGTATCGCATTACAAATCGTATCGCTACCCACCTTGCGATACACAGCTCTACTTGTATCCCAACTTACTAATTCACCTGATTCCTTCAGAGAAACCTGATATTATCATGGCAGGCTTCAGTCACATGAAATGCTGGAATCATCACTCTTGTTCAGAATCTTAAAAAATTGCAATAAAGTTTCGGAGACAATACCTGTATCTTGAGACAATACCTGTATCTGGAGACAATACCTGTATCTGGAGACAATACCTGTATCTGGAGACAATACCTGTATCTGGAGACAATACCTGTATCTGAAGACAATACCTGTATCTGGAGACAATACCTGTATCTGGAGACAATACCTGTATCTGGAGACAATACCTGTATCTGGAGACAATACCTGTATCTGGAGACAACACCTGTATCTGGAGACAATACCTGTATCTGGAGACAATACCTGTATCTGGAGACAATACCTGTATCTATAACAATACACATTGTCCTGAAAGCAGGTCATGATCACCCATCCAATAACTACACTGCAAATTAGAATTGATTCAACTCACGATGTTATTTTGTTAAACTTTTTAGTTATATTATTCATCTATTTATTTACTTTTACCATCGATACACCACCAAGATGTTTCTAATTAATATGATAGGCCCTCAGGGAATTGATTATCGGCCTGAGGGGATCGTTTTCACAAACATAACAATATTTTTCGTTGTCTACCTACTAAATTTGTGTAACTGTTCCATGTTCTATGTCTATATGTGATCGTTTGTAATTTATCTGTTTCCTGATAAAGGGGCAGATTGCCTCGAAAATTTGACAATTTACTTGTCTGTACTGTCGTTATTACTACTTGATCAATTACATGTATATGTAGTTATATGTTACCTGTATTATTGTTTAATATTATAATATTTATTTAGTCACTTTAAATGAATTAATCAGAGAAAACTTTATCACCTTCACATACATGTTCTTGGCAAGTATTGAGCTTTCCATATTTTTAACTTTTTGACATTAAGGTAAAAACAGATTTCCTTAAATTTTGCTGTAGTTGTGTTGTGAAGTCTTTCAAAGTTTGTAATTAATTTTTTTTTTCAAAAAATTTATAAAATTCATTATGATCAATTAAATATTCATTTCATATGACAGAACAAAAAAGTAATGGATTTCTCGTGCGTTTTTCTACTTAGGCATGGATCCGTATGGCTCTGAACGACTGCCTCATGGAAAGCTACGTAGATGCCATGTTAGCTGATAAGAAATCTCTGGAGTAAGTACTTCTCAATATTCTATATTTCTTGTTTGTATTCAGGAACAGAAAACTTTTCAAAAAATATAATAAACAGTATCGTCATCTAGGAAAATATCATCGACAATCAGTTATCAGTAACGGTCAAAGGTTATACTCTGGCACTTTTGAAATAAAATTCTTAAGTACAGATATCAGATGAAACCCTCAACAGGCTGTTTAACAGGTTCTCTATGTTAAGAATTTAAAGGCCTTTTAGAATATAATTTATAAAGAATAAGAAACGTGTTATACAGTGAAACCTGATTTTACCGACCACTGACTTTAACAACATCCTGTAACATCTGACCATGTGTCCAATCTTGCTGACACTGTCTATATATACTGACACATTGTCATATCCGATAGGTCAAATCGGGTTTCACTGTAATTTTCCTCAATGCTGTACAATTCTCAGTGTTATGTGACAATGGTGCCTTGTGGTATTTCAGATCCTTTTATCATCGAACAGCGTACCTTCGGGATCATGAACAACCAGAGATATTCAAATCTTACCTGAAAGGTTTGTGTATTTTACTGACAAAATTCAGGAAAACCATTCCTGAACATCTGACTTTAAACAATAGTCCCTGATATGAGATGTCACAATCTGTTGGTTTCTGTCTTAAAGTGAAAGTATGTAGCTGTGGAATATACTGCCATTGCTTGATTAATACTACTGAACATTTATTTGATAAAAAAAAATTTGCGACTGTGATGTCACATTATTTGGTGTGATAATGTAGGGAATATTTGTGACCAGCTAACTTCTCTAAGCAAGGTAATTGTGTAGGGTCATCCCGAATGTGATGTCTGGCCGTGCGTGACAACAATCGTAGACTGCACTTGCCATTGTTGGCATATTGTTATATATTGCATTATGTGTAGAGAATAAATAGTCATTGTCTTCAAATTAAATATAAGCTGTATTTTGGTGAGGGTAAAGAAAGACAAATGTAGCGAGCCAGTTTTGTCTTTCTGTCCCGAGCCAAAAATACAGCTTATATTCGAAGACACTGACCATGTATTCTATTTATAATGCAACAACCATAAAAATAATCATTTCAAATGAAACGGTATCAACAATGTTCAAATATGCTCACCTTTTGAATGTTGTTTCACTTGGAAGTAGGTCAGTTGAATTGACGCATGTCGAAAGATTCTAAAACACAGCTGTTTTTCGTCACTGCCGAATACAGCAAAAATATATATGGTGGTTTTATTCCAACAATGCGGTGCTAGTTGCAGGATAAATGTTTATACAATGTTTATCAGGCAGCTTTTTCTACATTTATGAACATATATGAACTGCAGTGTTTGTTAGGGCTATGAAATTTGTAAATAATGTTCTGACGATGGATTGTTGAAAGGTCAGAGTAAGGGCTATGAAATTTGTAAATAATGTTCTGACGATGGATTGTTGAAAGGTCAGAGTATGTTGACAAAATCTTAACATTATGACATTATGATGAAGACAAATAAAAGTTTGAAGGTGTTGAGAATCGTTTACTTCAATATGAAAGAAATGTCATTATTTTCAGGGTTGATGTCTTTGGAATTCAAGCTGTCGTACAACTCCCGATTGTTAAATAGCTGGGCGAAATCACCGTTAATCCTAGCGGGGCTTCTTCAACCGGACAACACACCTTTACCTGTGATATCATCAGGTAACTAAGAGCAAGAGTACAAATTTACATTAAGGAATTATTTTTTGATGGAAGGTGGCCATTTTTATCCATCATGTCAAAGAGTTCTTCATATCAATTGTCTTTAGGAGTCATTGCTGTTGAATAGACAGATAGAACGGAATTTGAGACAAAAATAGTGAGGCTGCCTATTATTGATGGTGGCCGAGTGGTTAAGGTGTCTCCACCTCTGGGTTGCGAGTTCGAAACCTACGTGGGGCAGTTGCCGGGTACTGACCGTAGGCTGGTGGTTTTTCTCCGGGTACTCTGGCTTTCCTCCACCTCAAAACCTGGCACGTCCTTAAATGACCGTGGCTGTTAGGACATTAAACAAAATAAAACCAAAACCAAATCACACCTATTATAAAATTTATTTCATGTAACACCTGATTTGATTGTTGCAAAACTGTAGAAGATACAATGACCGAGATATCCACAATATGTCGTCAGATTTGGACAGATTTAGATCATATTCATGGTGACTGGGTGGCAATGTGCCACAGGCCGGGTTCTCCGGTTTCCTCCCACAAGTTTTATCAATTTATATTATTAATATTAATCATGCATATTGGCCCAAATTAAAGCCCACTGTGGGCTTTAATTTGGGCCAATATGCATGATTAATATTAATAATATAAATTGATAAAACTTGTTTAGCAATTGCTGTAATATAAATAAAGTTTACATTTAGTTCATATTTACACCATGTATCATCACATCATTTCAATTAGAAATCTGTCCTTGCGAAGGTGAATGTATAAAAAATAACGAAAAAACAAGACTTTGCCGCTAGACCTTTCTGCCCTCTCAGGCTTCTTAAGGTGCCTGAAGAAGCCTGAGAGGGCAGAAAGGCCTAGCGGCAAAGTCTTGCTTTTTCTTTATTTTTTATTTTTGTATATACATGTAAAGTCACATTATACACACAATTTACCAATGAGGAAGACAAAGGCTAAGCTTATCAGTATTAGCCCAGTTCACTTTGTTTTTTAGTGATAATTAATTTTAGATAATTGTTGTTCAGACAAAAAACTTTTTACTCTACCAATTATCAGTATTATTTACGATTGTCATTGGTTTCAGAACAAAAAGATTCCAGTCCAGATGAGAAGTATTATGACGGCGAAGTTGCTAACGGCCATGATACTGTGGACGTTAGGAGTTTTAGAACTAGGTCACGGGGGAGTAGTTCTGAAGGTGAATCATCGCGAAGGTCATCTAAAGGTCATTCAGTCAAAAAGTCTCAAAAAAATTTTCAGGATTCTTCTAATGACTCTGGTAATAAACCGCTAGCTATCAGCTCAGAGCTTTCTCGTAGTGATGTGGAAAAAATTAGAAACATGGGCAGAACATCTTCGTCTCACGATACAGGGATGTCTGAATGTTCGAGTTCTAGTCATGTATCGTGTCCAGATCCCGTGAAGTACAATAAAAGCCCTGCTTCCTATATCGAAGATGAAAAGGAAAATATGTTCAGTTTAACAGATGATAATGAAATTTTAGAAACACAGAAAAATGAATCGGCTATTTGTGAAAATTTAACATCAGTACCTGAAGCAAAGCCAAAGTTTAAGATTGGAAATTCACCTGAATTGAATCACATGGATAATGACGCTATAAATGCCAGGATTCTCGATGATATTTTGAATGAAAGTGATGGAGAAGGGTCGAAATTTACAGCCACTGACTATTTTCAGCAATCCGGCCTTCCTGATTTGTCAGTTACCTCTTTGAATGTCGATAATTCACCCGCTTCCAAATCTCTTTCCTCAACACCAGACTTTGATAGAGTTTCGGTTTCCCCGATTAGTCAAAAAGATTCAGAAACACAGAAACGGCCTAGTAAAGTGAAAGGAAAGATGCGGAGGCTGAAACCGGATTTAAGTCCGCCGCAAAAATCAGCTGCCGCTCCGGAGTTGTCTCCTGCTGTTGCAGTTGGCATAGAAACGGCAGGGTCAAAGACAAGAAGGGGGAGATTATCCATGCCGGACATTCGCGCTGTAACAACAACGGAACCCCGAAACAGGCTAGGTGTGATAGATGCTCGGTCGGAGTCGGATATTCCCGGACAGTTCAATGATAATGAGGACAACGACAGTGATTCTCATGTAGGCTCGCCTTTTGTAGGTAATAGTCTTGGTGCTAAAAGTGGTTGGTCATCTTCGTTTGACCTTGAAGCTCAGGACACTGTCCAGCCACTCCAGGGTCCTAGTGTAAGTGAAGCCGTGGCCACAGGACGGCCTAAATGTGAGTATAATTACCGGTAGATTTATTTACTTACTATGATTGAATCTGACATTTGTCAATTTCTTGAGGTGATTAATTGAGTGTGTCTGAAGAAACTTAAAGAATTGCAAAACAGGTCGTGTTGAATATATATCTCAAGACCAACTGAACTCTTCACTCTATCGGAAAAAACTGCAATACGTAATTTCTGAAATGGCAGTTAAACCTTCCCCAAATGGCGCCTTATGTAATGAAGCCCTGACTATAAAGGTCACCTTAATAGGATAAAACTTGTCGATAATGATCATCATTATGTGATAAAACCTGTCTGAAGAGGCCACCTTGATGTGATAAAACTTGTATATAGCCACCACCTTTATATGATAAAACCTGTCTGAAGAGGCCAGCTTGATGTGATAAAACTTGTTGATAATGATCATCATTATGTGATAAAACCTGTCTGTAGAGGTCACCTTTAGATAAAGAAAAAAAAGTTTATTAATCAAATAAACTATGATTTGGTTCCAATGTAATCTAACACAGTTTATTGCTTACTCAACCTCTATATAAAGGTCACCTTAATATGATAAAACTTGTCGATAATGATCATCATTATGTGATAAAACCTGTCTGAAGAGGCCACCTTGATGTGATAAAACTTGTTGATAATGATCATCATTATGTGATAAAACCTGTCTGTAGAGGTCACCTTTAGATAAAGAAAAAAAATGTTTATTAATCAAATAAACTATGATTTGGTTCCAATGTAATCTAACACAGTTTATTGCTTACTCAACCTCTATATAAAGGCCACCTGTCTATAAAGGCCTCCTTTGTCCGCTCCCGTGAGTAGCCTTTATCGATAGGTTTGACCATCTACATTGAGCCAAATCAATTGTTTTATCATCTGGCGGGGATTGTTCCAAATTCTATGTTGTTTCTAATTTAGTTGATAAGTAAACATAAGAAAATGGACTTTTTATTTTGCCTTTCCTTATTTATAATTCAAAATTTCAAAATTATTGACATACATATGCATGTATTGGTACCTAATTATATAATTTGCAAATTGGGTACCAATATGTCATTGATTTTGATTTTTTTTTTTTTTTTGTGTAGTGTCTAGGTTCCAGTTATCATTCATTTTGAAGTTAAAAAGAAAACTTTCACATCAGTTTTTGTGCATTTGTGTTTGTACCAGACTGAGTATTAAAATTCATTTCTTAATTTTCTTACTTCTACATCAAGAAAGTAAATAATTTCTCTAATATCTAAGTGTGACTGAGAAGTAAGATATTTTGTTGTCCTTCACTGTTAACTCTGTTTCCACGGTTTCCACAGCGGAGAGCTTCGGCAGCCTTTTACAGAACTATACTCCCTCCAGCTCGGTCATGACATCGCCGTCCCTGGACGACTTGCTACAAGATTTACCAGACCTTAACAAAGTATCCCCATCCAAACCCATTGTTCATCCAGATCAGGTAAACATTGTTATATATTATATAGTATATATTCCTGCACAACACGATGTTTGAGTATGTATATATCCACCACACAGATTCACACAGATACAGAAGCCTGAAATGTATTGTCCAGTTTTCGTAAAGTCAAAAATGTGTTTTAAGTATACCTACAGCTTCAACAAATCCCCTAGTAATTAACCTGTTATATTTCATTTAGCCAGGTCTGAGCTCGGATCTTTGCAAAGTAAAAAAAAAAAAGAAAAAATATTATAATTATTTTTGTATTAAACATAAATTATCCTGTTATCAGCAGTAATTTTAGAATAATT
Source organism: Pecten maximus (assembly GCF_902652985.1). Taxonomy (NCBI): domain Eukaryota; kingdom Metazoa; phylum Mollusca; class Bivalvia; order Pectinida; family Pectinidae; genus Pecten; species Pecten maximus. The sequence continues at coordinate 34,811,036 of NC_047030.1, read as the reverse complement.
TGAAAGGCTGTTGTCTTTATAAAGGTTAAAGGCATCGATGATTACAACAACATCTTGGTTTATGGATGTTAACTTAGAAGTATGAGACATTAATTTTAGCGTCATCCTTGCATTTTTACGAAAGAGTAACAAAATCACCAGGCTAGGTATTATATCCGGAAAGTACAGGTCGAGCTGCTGTGAAGATAAGGATCCTAGGCAGAAATTCAGTGTCTTAAAATATAAGATGTATATTTGGCTCGGGACAGAAAGACAAATTTTAAAGTGGCTTTAGTTGCCACTTTTGTCTTTCTGTCCCGAGACGAAAATACATCTTGTATTTTAAGACACTGACCATTTATTCTATTTATCATCCAACAGTCATCAAAATTAGTCATTTTTAAGTGAAACAGTATCAACGATGTTCCAAATATGTCCGCCTTTTTATACATTTCTTTTGGATTAGGTCTTTTGAATTGACACATGTGCTTAAATGTAACTGTTTTCCATCACTGCCAATCGTGAATATAGATAAAAATATGTGTAGTAGGTGTATTCCGACCAATTGGATGCCAGTTGCAGGATGAAAAGTAATAAAACATCCTAAATGTTATTATCACTATGTAATAGTATGTATTATCCAAGTGCTTTAGTCACCCTGTGTTACCTGTAATGGCTAGACGCTCGTTTCTGATAGCATCCGTGCTTGTTTGTTTCCAGGACGATAAAGATAACACTGCTGACGACTTTGAAATAGTGTCAGCTTATAGTTACGCTTCTCACAAGAAGCTGGACAGAGTAAGTCTGCATGGGAGACAACTCTATTACTAATACTGCTTAAAGTGAAACCTGTCTTATCTGACACCATGAGGGGCTTAAATATTGGTCAGACTAACCTGTCTCATTTGACACCCTGTGTGACACAACATATATATTTGTCATATAAACCTTTTTAATCGGACACTCTGTATATGACACAATATATTGGTCTTATCTGACGTCCTGAGGGGCTTAAAATATTGGTCAGATTAACCTGTCTAATCTGACACCCAGTGGGGTACAGCATATCGGTCAAATTAACCTGTCTAATCTGACACCCTGTGGGACAAAACATATTGGTACGACTAACCTGTCTAATCCGACACCCTGTTGAACACAACATATTGGTCAGACTAACCTGTTTAATCCGACACCCTGAGGGGCTTAAATATTGGTCAGACTAACCTGTTTAATCCAACATCATGTGGGGCAACTCATATTGGTCAGATAAACCTGTATAATCCGACACCCTGTAGGACACAACATATTGGTCAGACTAACCTGTCTAATCTGACACCCTGTGGAACACAACATGTTGGTCAGTTTAACCTGTCTAATCTGACACTCTGTGGAACACAGTAAATTGGTCAAATTAACCTGTCTAATCTGACACCCTGTGGGACAAAAAATTGGTCAGATTAAACAGTATGGCAGTATACACAGGTCTGGTTTGCCAACTTACATTCACAATTTGTTGAATTTGAGAAGATGTCAAAATACTCAGGGGCCCAATAAGACAGGTTTCACAATTTTTATTTTGTAGCATTCTCATATTCTTTTATTTGCATGCATATTTAATATCAATATTTAATAGCTTTGTTTTTCTCTGGCTTTGTCATCTTGATGATTGTTGTGCTGTGCAATATATAGGAGGATTACACAAATCTGGAAAGATTTGTTGTGGTACATACGATACCCTGCCATTTTCAGACAAGCTAATGGTAATATGCCCATCCATGCCTTTCGCAGTTCAGTAGAAAATATCATTTCATTGTCCTGTAATAAACCCACCTACCACTTTGAATCTGAGTTGATATGTGGCCCCGGCCAATTACAAGATAAAACAATATTACCGTTATCGGTACAAAGCTCGCCTCACATTGTATATCACTATACCTCACACAAGCAGTAGGGGGCGAGTTGACTAACTGGAATCTATTACCAATATTTTAACAACAAAAAAATTCCAATATTTAAAAGAACATCACAGTAAAACATGATCTTTTTATTCATTGTGTATGTTTATACACTCCCAGTCTCTATGCTATATCTGGATATTTACATCAATTTCTGGTGTCTAGCTTGACCACATGATTTAGTTTGGAAACCCCTCATAAATGTAGCTCTGATAATATCACATGGCATAGCTGGCTTGAAAATGTCGCAGTCATTTGTAGCTATACCCATTGTGTGCAGGACTTTATGCATATAAATTTAAGCTATAGTCTTTTTTCAGGACTTTTGATTGATGTTTTGGGCAATTTGCTGAATTTGCTGTCATAATATATTTGTAGTTTTAATCATATATAAATATCATTGATATGTCATCAATGTTGCACTGTTTAATTTTGAGCTAAGATATGTATGTCTATAGTATATAATTTTATTTTTTTTATTTACAATACCTATCAATACACTAATATTACATTAATTTCTCAGTATATCTTATGATATTGGGCGTTGGTGGAGGAGGACTTTTTTTCTTCTTTTTTATCCCCCGCGAAATGCGTTTGAGGGGGATATTAAATTGGGCTCCGTCCGTGTGTCCGTCCGAGATTCTTTTCCGGGCTATAACTCCATAACCGTTCAACGCAGCTCCTTGAAACTTTCTGTATATATCAGACTAGTGCCCTAGTTGTGCCTTTTGCTATTGCGGACCTTCCATTTTCGGTATTTTTTCTGGCACCATGGAAACTTAATAAAAAATACCAAATTACTGTTTCCTTTTGTTTCCGGGCTATAACTCCTAAACTGTTCAACGCAGCTCCTTGAAACTTTCTGTATATATCAGACTAGTGCCCTAGTTGTGCCTTTTGCTATTGCGGACCTTCCATTTTCGGTATTTTTTCTGGCACCATGGAAACTCAATCAAAAATACCAAATTACTGTTTCCTTTTGTTTCTGGGCTATAACTCAAAAACCATTCAGGGCAGCTCCTTGAAACTTTCTGTATGGATCAGAGTAGTACTCTAGTCGTGCCTTTTGCTATTGCAGACCTTCCTTTTTCAGTATTTTTAGCCCACCATCATCAGATGGTGGGCTATTCAAATCGCCCTGCGTCCGTGGTCCGTCGTCCGTCCGTCCGTCCGTCCGTAAACAATTCTTGTTATCGCTAATCCTCAGAAAGTACTGAAGGGATCTTTCTCAAATTTCATATGTAGGTTCCCCTTGGTGCCTAGTTATGCATATTGCATTTTGGGACCGATCGGAAAACAAAATGGCCGACAGGCAGCCATCTTGGATTTTGACCATTGAAGTTTGTTATCGCTATTTCTGAGAAAGAGCTGAAGGGATCTTTCTCAAATTTCATATGTTGGTTTCCCTTGGTGCCTAGTTATGCATATTGCGTTTTGGGACCGATCGGAAAACAACATGGCCGACAGGCAGCCATCTTGGATTTTGACAATTGAAGTTTGTTATCGCTATTTCTAAGAAAGTACTGAAGGGATCTTTCTCAAATTTGATATGAGGGTTTCCCTTGGTGCCTAGTTATGCATATTGCATTTTGGGACCGATCGGAAAACAACATGGCCGACGGGCAGCCATCTTGGATTTTGACCATTGAAGTTTGTTATCGCTATTTCTGAGAAAGTACTGAAGGGATCTTTCTCAAATTTTATATGTAGGTTTCCCTTGGTGCCTAGTTATGCATATTGCATTTTGGGACCGATCGGAAAACAACATGGCCGACAGGCAGCCATCTTGGATTTTGACCATTGAAGTTTGTTATCGCTATTTCTAAGAAAGTACTGAAGGGATCTTTCTCAAATTTCATATGTAGGTTCCCCTTGGTGCCTAGTTATGCATATTGCATTTTGAGACCAATCGGAAAACAACATGGCCGACAGGCAGCCATCTTGGATTTTGACAATTGAAGATTGTTATCGCTATTTCTCAAAAAGCACAGAAGGGATCTTTCTCAAATTTCATATGTAGGTTCCCCTTAGTGCCTAGTTATGCATATTGCATTTTGAGACCGATCTGAAAACAACATGGCCGACAGGCAGCCATCTTGGATTTTGACAATTGAAGTTTGTTATCGCTATTTCTGTGAAAGTACTAAAGGGATCTTCCTCAAATTTCATATGTAGGTTCCCCTTGGTGCCTAGTAATGCATATCGCATTTTGGGACTGATCGGAAAACAACATGGCCGACAGGCAGCCATCTTGGATTTTGACCATAGAAGTTTGTTATCGCTATTTCTGAGAAAGTTCTGATTGGATCTTTCTCCAATTTCATATGTAGGTTCCCCTTGGTGCCTTGTTATGCATATTGCATTTTGAGACCAATCAGAAAACAACATGGCCGACAGGCAGCCATCTTGGATTTCGAAAATTGAAACTGGTTATCACTATTACTAAGAAACTAATGAAGGGATCTTCCTGAAATTTCATATGTAGGTTCCCCCAGGTGCCTAGTTATGCATATTGCATTTTGAGACCAATCGGAAAACAACATGGCCGACAAGCAGCCATCTTGGATTTTGACAATTGAAGTTTGTTATCACTATTTCTCAGAAAGCACTGAAGGAATCTTTCTCAAATTCCATATATATAGGTTCCCCTTGGTGCCTAAATCTTAAATTTTATATATAGGTTTCCCTTGTTTGAAAAGTACTAGAGGTTTCTTCTGAGTTTACACAGATTAGTAAGACTTAGAAGAAGAGAAAAGTAGAGAAAAGATCAATCTGACATGGAACCTATAAAGAACATTCAATGGTGGGCGCCAAGATCCCTCTGGGATCTCTTGTTTCTGTTATAATGAAAAATTTGTCAAAAACAACAAATTACTAATGTTTCCTTTTGTTTGTAGTATCCTAGTTGTGTCCTATCTGTCCATTTGACATACTTTTCTGGGCTACAGCTGCAAAACAGTTCACCAAAACTTCATGTAATGACCTTAATCCATGCAGCTTCGTTTAATACATTAGGATATCAATTCTCCAAATACTCCAAGAAGTGTTATCCAGGATGTCAGTCACCTGCTGTCATTTTCAGTTTTACAATACTCACATATTGATACTTGTGAATTTGGACAACTGCGTTGATGTGGTACTTATCAACATATGAGATACAAATTATACAATGTACATACAAAATGTATTTAGGTGTAAGAGCTTTTGTTATGTGTTGTTGCGTCAACAACTGCCTATCAGAATTTAGAATTGATTATATACCTCTAAAAAATTCAGATAACTATATTGTATATCAACATTATACATGGACTATCTTTGGTCATAAAAAGTGATTATTAAATTTCCTGTTTTGCTACATAAATATCATCATCATTTTGTATATATTGCATCAATTCTGTGTTATTTTGTTGTTTTTATTTCATTCAAGGACGATGCCAAACTCAACTTAATACATTTAAAGTTATACTTTAATAACTCTTACTTTGAGCTTGATATATACATGTATTCGGGTTTTCATACCAAATGCGGGGAGCGGGGGATATCGCCATTTTA